>NC_080386.1:16021567-16321567 GCF_014773155.1 Arachis stenosperma | reverse complement strand
GGGGTTGATATTGGATCTATACAAAAAAGGAATAAATGAATAAAAGTACACAACAAATTTTAAGATCATAAAAATATATATTAAAATTTTGATGTTGTCATGTATATTTTTGTAATCTAAAAATTTTTCATGTGTATTTTTTTTATTTACTCAAGAAAACCTGCTAAATGAAAATCTTTATGAGTTGAAAGCTAATGGATCTAATAGATATGCACGGCTCAAAACATGAATCAATTAAAATTATTGTACTTAATTACAAGTAAGTTCATATTGTGAATCCAAATTTCATAAAATAAAGTCTACAATTAATTATAGCTCATATTTTAAAAAAAATTACTTGAACAAAAATTATTGTAACCCTGCTTAAAATAAATTGAACATTATATATAGCTCATATAATCGATAAGAAATCATTTCATATTTTACAAAATAGTTTTTTCTTACTGCATATTTGTCAGCCATTTTAGTGAGTGTATGACAAGTATGTAGATACAAATTAGAGCAACAGTGTGTATGAAGCTGATAAGTACAAAATAGTATGTTTTAAAAAAAGATTTAGAATATATCTTAACTATATATATAATATAATATAAGATCACTAGCTACTTTAAAACCTATCTATAAACTTTTTTTGATAAAAAATTGCTTCCTTTTGGTCAAATGCATGTCTCTCGCAGTTGGGGAGAATTTATATAGAACTATGACATTGGTCTATCAATAATCTAGTACGTATTTATATATATAAAAAATAAAAAATTCTATCCGCAAAATACAAATCAATTATTAAAATAGTTATTTTATTTTTTATATAAATATATATTATTTAAATATTTTTAATATATATTTTATATTTTAATATATATTTTA
The DNA here is from genome assembly GCF_014773155.1 of Arachis stenosperma. Classification (NCBI taxonomy): domain Eukaryota; kingdom Viridiplantae; phylum Streptophyta; class Magnoliopsida; order Fabales; family Fabaceae; genus Arachis; species Arachis stenosperma. The sequence goes on along the minus strand of NC_080386.1, from coordinate 16,320,700 downwards.
TACGAAAATACTTGATTTAATTGCTGATTTTTTATGTTAATTTTTTTAAAAAAATTTATATTTCTAATGAATCATCTTAATCATTATATAAAATAATATTAATTTTGTTTTAAAAATTTTATTTATAAAATATTTATGATACAAAATAATTAAAAAGAAGTTTTAAAATATTATATTATTACTTTTCATATAAATAGCGAAAACTGAAACAGTGAAACTGCCTTGTTAATGTATTATCGGTGAATAAACTCTGGTTTTTTTATTCAATATATATGTCAAATTCTTAAATTATTCCAATTTATGTATACACAAATTTGTTCACATAACCCTAATTCTAGTCTTCAATTCAAAATTTTTCTTCGATCACTAAAAATTATATTATGTTATTATTATATTAAAAATTATTTTTATATTATTTTCTTTTAAATTGGTATTTTTTTTATAACGGATATATTATAGATTTTTAGTTTATAAATTAAATTATGGTAAATAGTACTAGTGGAACGAATCCTCTCTAAATAGTACTAGTGAAGCTATAGCTTGTGATATTTGTTGAAAGTACCTCTGCCTGCAATATCTGCACAAATAAGTTAGTAAAATAAACACCTCTTTTATCAAATTTTCAGATCACTCTGTCCTCTCTCTCAGTTATCAATTTCACTAATTGCAGAACCGCATGAAGCTGGTCTACTAGTTCCAGCTCCTATTGAAATAACTCTCGTCGCCATTGGAAATTCCAAATCCACTCTAACCCATCCCATAACCCACAATTCCCTATGGCAGATCCTTCAAGATTTGAGCTCGAGAAAAGTATTGAAAAAGTAACTTTCAGAGCACCACAAAGGTAACTAGCTATCCTCCCAGAAGCGGATTATCCTGCCATCCCCTATTTCCATAGCCAAGCCTCTGATCATCTTCTCTCTCACTTGTGGCTCCCTGATCTGTAGTTGACAAATATCCCTCCAAGGATCCCCTCTTGTAGGTACTGGCTGATCGCAAATCATCTCAGAAGGATTCATGTTATTACAAGAACATACAATTTTCTTTTAAGTGGACAATCCTCTTTTGAAAATCTCCACCACCACTTGAACAGGAGCGTTGTATTCCGCATTATCGCGTCACCAACTCCCAAACCTCTTGTTTTTTTGGGGGCCTGTACAACTTCCCATTTCACTAGAGGCATCCCGTCCCTCCCGTCCTCCTTACACAACAAAAAGTGTCTCTGTAAGGATATTATTTTTTCTGCTACTGCCTTCGACATTTTGTATAAGCTAAGATAGTAAATAGGTAGGCTATTAAGAACAGATTTAATGAGAACTAGCTTACCCACTTTATTCAGAAACTTTGCTTTCCACAGACTTAGCTTTTCCTCTACCTTGTCAATCATTGGTTTTCATGTCTTGACCAGCTTCGGATTTGCCCCCAAAGAAATGCCAAGATATCTGACAGGTAAATACGCCTCTTTACACTCCAACAGTCGATACATTTATCGTGCCCAACTATGCTCACAAATAATCGGGATCAAGCTGGGCTTGTAGAAATTAATACTCAGCCCTGACATCATCTCAAAGCAGCGCAACAACCGCTTATAGTTTCTGATCGTCTCTTCTTTAGAAGGGCAAAAAAGTATAGTATCATCTGCAAACTGTAAATGTGACAACTCAATGTTATCCCTTCCAACCAACAACGAAGTAATGCGTCCATTATGCGCCTCTCTAATCATCCTATGTAGAACATCCACAACAAGCACAAATTGAAAGGGAGAAAAAGGATCCTCTTGTCATAGACCCCTTTCAATTTTAAAGGGCTTAGAGGGAGAGCCATTTATTAGGACTGACATAGACGCAGATCACACACACTCCTTTATCCACTCCCTCCATCTACGGCCAAACCCATCTTCTGCAAAATAATATCCACAAAATACCACTTGACTCGATCATAAGTATTTTGGAAGTCTAGTTTAATAATTGCTGAGCTCTTTTGCTCAACTTCAGCCACTATACAGTTTCACATGTAATCAAAGCCCTATCATGTATCTTCCTACCCTGCACAAAAGCACTATGTATTTCTTCTACCTACCCTGGCATTATCTTCCGCATCCTCCGAACCAGGATCTTTGATATAACCTTATAAACACAACCCACCATACTAATCAGCCTAAGGTCCTTGATTTCTTAAGCTTCGACAAACTTTGGCGCCAAAGCCACCCAAATAACATTCGCATCTTTAGGTAAAATAGCTGGTTGAAAGAATCCCATCACGTCTACAGTGAACTCCCCACCAACATCCTCCAAATACTTCTTAATGAAATTCATATTATACCCATTACTTTCTGGTGCTTTAGTTGACTCACAATCCCGAACTGCATCCCTAATTTTCTCATTAGATGGCATCCATTCCAACTCTGCTAGCTCCTCCTTAGTTATCCGGTTAACCAGCCTATCACAGAACCCTATCACCGGCAAGGTCTCCTAATGATATAAATTCTTATAAAAGTCTCTGATAGCAACCTTAATCCTTACTTGATTTCTCACTATCCTCCCATGAATCAGTAAGGACTCAATCCAATTGTTTCTCTTTCGAGTTGAGGCTAGATTGTGAAAATAATGGGTGTTCTTATCCATCTCCTTCGAATGCCTGAATCGTGACACTACTTCCAATGTAACTCTTTTCTGATATAGCATTTCTTACAAGAGCTCACCAGCACCCTCCTTCTTGCTTACACAGTTCCATCAACAACCCCATTGCTAACCATATCATCTACTTTCTTTATCTCTTCTTCAAACTTTATAATTTTTAGATCCATGTCTTTAAAATTCTCCTTATGTCATTTACCCTGTGGGATCGTCAAAGCCTTTAGCTTGTCAATGAATTGTACGTCACCCAAATTCTTTCACTCCTCCTTCACCATCCTCAAGAAACTTCATGAGTAAACCAAGCATCCAGACTCCGAAAAGGTCTTAGCCCCCCTCCCAATCTTGTGATATCTACAATCAATAGACAGTGGTCTGATAAAACTCTTGGACCTCCTCTAAGCCTTATTTCAGGAAACTCTTCCACCCACTCCAAACTAACCAGAACTCTATCAATGCGGCTACACAACTGACCCCTAAACCATGTGAACATACGATCAGCAAGTGCAAGGTCCAAAAGCTCCATATCCTGAATCCACAATTTAAATTCAACTGCAATTACTGTCAAAGTTGTAGCTCCTTTCTTCTCTTCCACTTGAACAACCTCATTAAAGTCCCCTGAATAACAAAAAGGTACTTGACAAAGCCCAAATAAAAAGATCAGCTCTTCCCATACAACAAGCTTCTCTTCCCTTTGGTGTGCACCATATACTAAACAGAAAGCACACTTAAAATTATTTTTTAGCACCACACCATCCATACACAACCATCTCTCCCCTTTATAACAGTTGATCCTCTGAAAAAACATTTCATCCCACATCAACAACAGCCCACCAGAAGCACCTTCCGACCCCACGTACTTCCATCCTACCACATTATTTTCCTATAGTTGCACTACATCATATTTGGTAACTACCTCTTTCTTTGTTTCTATTAAACCTAACATATTCAACTAAAATTTTCTCCTAAAACTCTTCACCATACTCAATTTTCCAACTCCCCCCAAACCCCTAACATTCCAAGAACTAAAAATCATTTTAAACCAATTGTACACACCTTTTACAATTTTTCGGCTGACTTCTTCTTGCCTTTTTCTTCTATTTAGCTTGCTTTTTCTTCTGCCCAATTGTCTCATTCTGTGCTTGGAGTATAGCCATAATATCATCTTCCTCATTATATTGAATTGCTCCAAATTCCACTGTCAACTCCCATGCCTTCCGGTTTTCCTGCATTTCATCATCCCATTTGGTTTCAGAGGATTCAATCTCAGCTTCGCTGCCTTCAGATATTCTTGCATCTTCTAAGTCCTTTGCAACCCTCCCAGTCTCACCAGTCCCTCCCTCCTCCCTATCAAGCCGTCCTTGTGTCACATCTACCTCTTGGCCATCATTTTTTATCTTATTAGCCAATTCAACGTTTTCTGAACAATAACCTGGACAACTTTCCTTCGAATGTTCATCCCCATTATTCCTTACCTGAACTCCTGTACGACACCCTTCTCCCATATGCCTTCCTTCAATAGCATCATAAGCATCATACTCAGCTGCAAAACCCACTCTCAATCTGTCTTCTACCAAAGCTCCAATTGCCCGCAGAGAATTAGCGTCAACAGTCTCGCATCCAACCTTCCTACTATTGCTATTAATTTCCACCTCATCCACCATCCTGATCCTACCATAATCCTAGGATTCAATTCTATCCGAATTAGCATCCTCATTACTTACTGCAGAACCCGATTGATCAGCCCTCAACACACCAGAATTGATTGACCTAACTGTTGTTCTTGCTGTTTTCAAATTTAAAAAATTGTTTCTCCACTCATTCAAATCCTCATGTTGAATTACAACTTTTTCCTGTCGTTGATCCTCCTCCCTAATCGTCGTCGCCATCAAATCCGCTGCTACATCCCATTCCGACAGCCGCGCATTACTGCTATTACCACCCTTGTGATTTCTAGGATCTTCCATAGCACATTTTCCTCCCATAGAGAACCATTAGTGCCTCCCAACACATCCTTCATCACACAAGGCAGTAAGCCATCGACTTCAGTTCCCACTTCCTTTACAAACACATCAAATCCAACCGTGCCTACAGTAATGTGTACACATTCATGAATGACCTCGAACATGCATGTGTCAATCTGCACTGGTCCACGCTAAATGACTGATTTTGTTGCATCATCACAATTCACCACCTTACCCCACTGTTCACCGATTGTATGGAACACAGCTTCTGACCAAGCATGTAACGATACTCCAAAGCACTCGAACCACACCCTTCTAGTTTCACATCATTCATTCTCCTCCCACCTCCACACCCTAAGGAAAAACTCCATACTGCGAATGCTATCAAAGGTCAGGAAGGCTTTGTATGCCTCCATCTCATAAACCTTGACCACGTGAGGCCACTCCTTATGAGTTATTGCATTCATCAAACCAAAGTCTATAGTTGTCATCATGGTACCGGTGATACTCTTCTGTAACCAGCTCAAATTAGGTTGTGCCACCGAGACGTCTATCTTTTTTGCCCCACACTTTCCATGCATATCTGTTTTGAGGGTTACCTAAAACGTTGAGATCGATCTCGGATGAGATCTTCTGACTTGGTCAAGACTGTCATGTCTGACTTGCTGGAGCTTGAGGTACTGCCGATCCTTGATCACCGGGGGGTGGTGGTACCTGCAAGAGAATCCGATGCTTAAGTCATTACGGGCTTTAGGCAAGTTTTTTGTATAATTGGAGTATGAGTTATACCTGGATGCTCCAGTGTATTTATAGTGGTGTTTGACGATATTCCTTTGAGATAAGTTTGTTATTTTATCTTATCTTTTGTGGGTCAGATCATATCTTTTGTCCACCGCATCTTAGTAGGTGGTGGTTCTTCATTTTGGGCCTCTTTGGGCCTCTGTGGTAATTTTTCGAGCTCTAAACAAAGAGGTCGGTTGCGGACCAACCTTTCATGAGGTCGGTCCCTTTATCTTTGGCCAGCCCAACCCTATAGCTCGGATCAATGTATGAACATTGTCCCTGCTTGAGCTTTGACCTTTTCCTGAGGTTGTGCTCATTCCCGAGCTTCGACCTTTCTTAGGAGAAGGTTGAGCTCAAGCATATCTCTGTTGACCGTGTCTGAGGTGCTTCTGTTCTATTCGGGCGAGCTTTTGTACCTCTAATGTTGTTTTGAAACGCGAAACATTTTTCTTTTGCTCTTTAAATGATGCTTTATTGAATGCGTTAGTTTCTTGGGTTCATGCAAGCGCTTTAAAAGCCTTTTAATTGGGCCTTTTACTCCTTTTACTGTTTCGTTTCCCTCTTTTGTATTCTGTTTGAAATTAAAAGGGGTTTTGCTTTCTTCAGTCTTTCCATCTGCTTGCTTTCTGAGAAGAAACATTCTTCCACTTTATTTCATTAATTTGCCCGAAGTTTTTCCCTTTCCCTGAAGTTTCGAGGCACTTTATTAGTGTGGATCGTCCGTGATTTTGCCGTGCATTCGTCGCTACTGTTTCTTCTCATTTTAGGTTGGTACTTTATTTTTGTGCATTTCACATTTTTTTCATGGTTGCGATCCTTCTGCTTGATGTTTTGTTTCTACAACATGCTTCTATTTTTTGTTTAAGGTTTTGATCTTTTCATCTTGCTATTTTGTCAAAAAGGCTACGACTAGGGTTTTTAATTTCTTTTGTCGCTACTATTTTTTTTATCTTTCTTGCACTTGTATTGCCTCCAAAGGGTGCTATGGGTTTACGGTGGAAATTTTTGTTTTTTTGTGAACCTTGGGGCGCCCTTTGCTTGCTACGTTGCTTGTGTGCTGGTTGTTTTTTCATCTTCTTATTTCTGGCCGAGTTGTTTGGTAGTGACTCCCTTTTCATTTTCTTGCTGTAGGTGTAGTTTCTATGTCTAATCATAGAAATATTGTTAAAATATCCACAAAAGTTTCTCCTGGTATGACGGATTGGTTAGATTCTATAGTTTTAGGATGTGTCACTACAGCAGACCGGGAATATTGCAAAAAATTTAGGAGGTATCGTAGGATTTGTGGGAATAGGAAAGATGAGAAGGACTATGAGTTGGTGTCGCTCGACCCTGAGGAGAGGGTCAGTTTCCCTTTAGATCGGGTAGAGCGCCCATTCTTTTAAGCATATGATTGCTTTTTTACCAAGTTAAGCGTCACCCTTCCTTTCACTGAGTTTGAGACCGACATCCTCTGGAACTGTAACCTTGCCCCAACTCAACTTCATCCCAACTCTTGGGCCTTCATGAAATTTTTTCAGATGCTGTGTCAGGAGTTGGGTGTCTGACTTTCTCTTTGTCTTTTTCTTTACTTGTTTGTGCTGACAAAGTCGAGGGCGGCCAAGAAGAAGGTTTCCTGGATCTCCTTTCGGGCTGCTCAGGGTAAAAGGGTGTTCTCTATTTTTGATGACTCCTTTCATGATTTTAAAATTTCTACTTCAAAGTTCGGGCTGTAGATGGTGTTCATCCCTTTTTTCTTGATGAGAACAAGGAACCCACCTTTCCCCTTTGGTGGCAAGAAAACCCTATAGTTCTTAAGTATTCTTTGAGAGTCTTAATGAGGTAGAGAGGGCCTTTGTGGGCGTTTTGGAGGAGCACTGGGGGGAGCCTCCTCATTTGGATACAAAGAAGTTTTTAGAGAATCCCGCTCTTCTCCGTTCCGAGCTAGGTAGTGCCCGACTTCTTTAAAGTTTATTTGTCGTGATTTTGTCATCATCCACTATATGACTACTTTTGTGATTTTCTTTTTCAGAGATGGCTTCAGGCTCCGATTCGATGAAGGTCTTCCGCAAGACTAAGAAGGCAGTGGCTGCTCAGAATTTGCAGAGAAAGACGTCGGGGGAGGGTTCTTCCCAAGTCCCCCCGAAGAAGCCGGACTCGGGTCCTCATGGTTCGAGGAAGATTATCCCAACTCCTCAAGTTCATATGGCTTCTGTCGACCCGCCTCTTGCGACTTCGGGTGCTACCTCCTCCCCTTCATCGTCTGGTCCCTCTCCCAATAGGAAAAGAACTGCTGGTGCTTACAACCTCAATGATAAGGAATTAAGGATTTTGATGGCATGGCCTTTGCTGTGGAGCACATCGCTCCGTATGATTTTGTTCCGACTGATGATGTGTCCATTCTCCACCATCTTGATTTTATATCCAGCAACAGTATCCGGATGGCCAACCTTAGCGCTGCACTGTTGAGGGAGTTCAAGAAATCTCCTATCAATGCTACCAGCGCCTTCCTTGGGAGTGCTAAGGTTGATTATGATAGAGTAGAGGGATTGAGGCTTGAGTTAAATACAAAGAATATTGGGCTGGAGCTGTCTTTGGAGAAGGAGAAGGTTCGAACTACTGCGGCAGAGGCGGCTGCTAACTTGGCAGAGGAGATGGCGAAGAAGGCCAAGAAGAGCTACACTAGAACTTATGGGGAGCTTCTTGAGGTGAGGGAAAAGCTTCAATCCTCTTATGATGACTATGCCGAGTTACAGGGGCACATAGTAAATGGCATGACCGCTCTGTACGAGAACTTGAAGGCTCAAGCTTGGGTGCTTGCTCCAGATGCTGACCTTATCTTGCTTAGTGTGGATAATATTGTTGAAGATGATAAGATCGTGCCAGTCCCTGATGACGATGAGACTCCTGCTCCTGATTTTCCTGCCAAGGCTTCTGTGACTCCTTCTGTTGAGACATCTCGACCTGAGGCAGATCCAGACGTGGAGATCTTGAATGGCCTAGATGGTATTGTCGGAACTGTCCCGATTTCAGTCATTCCTCCAGCTCCTCAGGATGTGGCAACAGGAGCGAAGTTAGATCCTTTATGATTTCTCTTTTTATTGATCTTTTGATTGTGTGATGGTATGGTCCGACTTGTGGACCTTTAAACTTCTCTTTATTGTAAATTTTTGGGTAGTTTTTTGACACTTGCAGTTGCTTTCTAGCAACTTTTTAGTTTTTAAGCAAAAAACTTTCACTCTTGGGTTGTTGTTTAGGTAACCTTTGAGTTTTTAATGCTTTAGCTTTTTGAAATTTCCTTGTTTTGAGGTGTGCTGGCCAATTTTTGCGGAATGCCCTTTCCTTTTGGTTGTTGTTTCAACCTTTTCTAGCCTTTGTCCTTGGGATAGTGTCCCTTTGGGAATTTTCCAGCCATGTTTTAAGATTAGGTCTTGGGCTTTTCCAGCCAACATCTTTTCTGATGACCTTTTAAGGTAGTGTTCTTTCATGAACTTCTGCCTTTGCTTATTGGTCTGTGCTTCTCCTAGTTGTGTTTGACAACTTTTTCGAGTTGCTTTATTATGCTTTTGGCGATTTCGTCCTTGCAGCTCGGTGTTTGGTGTTGCAGGCTTTTGGTTAGTTTCCAATAATTTTCTAGGTGGTGCTTTGTTCTGAACCTTTACCTTTTAGTTTATTTGGACGACCCTTTAGCCTTGTTTGGGCTTGTGACTGCTTTTGCTTTTTAAGTGGCGTCCCTTTAGGACTCCTACCTTTTAGCAATTTTAACACTAGGTTTTTCAACCTTTTTTCGTCCTTCGCATGGTTATTAAGGCATTGTTCCCTTTTTAGTGATCCTTTAGCTGGTTTGACTTCTCTGTCGGGCCTTTTCAAGTTATTTTTTTGCAATCCCATTTTTTATCCGACCTCGTCAGGTCGCTTTATACAAGTTGCTTTTATAACTTCTCACATTGATTTGGACCTCGTCGCTTCACCTTGCCAACCTTTCTTGATCGTGCGATGGTTTTTTTTTTGCATTTTTTCGAGCATAAATTAATGCTCCTTGGTAAGAAACTTTTTAGGGAATCTCTGTTTTAATTAGAAAAAAATGCAATGAATCGAAAAATGTAAATGAGAGTATATACATGTATGGGGTTACCCTGCAAGTTGGGCCACCTTCAGGTGTTGGTCTGGTGCCTCATTAAAAAACCCTTCAGTGGGAAAAAGAGCACACCTTGGCTCAAGACCTTTCCCTAGCTATAGTACCTTCTTAGGTTACAGTCGTGCCACGACCTCCGGAGCTCCCGCCCTTGGAGGTCGGTCACCTTATAGTAACCTTTTTCTAGTACTTCCGTAATCCGGTATGGTCCTTTCCAGTTGGCTGCTAGCTTTCCTTCTCGAGACCGACCTGCTCCGATGTCATTTTGGATTAGGATGAGGTCGTTGGTAGCAAAGCTTTGTTGGATTATCTTCCGGTTGTACCTTGAGGCCATTCGGCGCTTCAAGGCTTTCTCTCTTATCTGAGTTATCTCTTGGACTTCTGGAAGCAGGTCGAGTTCTTTATTTGGTGCTCGGGAGTTGGTGTCCTCGTTGTAGAAGATCACCCTATGGGATCTTTCATCTACTTCTATGGGGATCATTGCCTCCATTCCGTAAGCGAGTCGGAAGGGTGATTCCCTCGTGGTGGAGTGTGGTGTTGTCTGGTACACCTATAGGACTTGGGGGAGCTCTTCAACCCAGGCCGCTTTCACGTCCTGTAATCGGCATTTTAACCCGACCAATATGACTTTGTTGGTGGCCTCCGCCTATCCGTTGGCTTGTGGGTGTTCTACTGAAGTGAACTAGTGCTTGATTTTTAGATCAGCTACCAGGTTTCTGAAGCCCGTATCGGTGAACTGAGTCCCATTGTCCGTGATGATGGAGTGGAGAACCCCAAACCTTGTGACAATATTTCTGTATAGGAACTTCCGAAATCTTTGGGCGGTGGCGGCGGCCAATGCCTCTGCCTCGAACCACTTTGTGAAGTAATCTATTCCTACAATGAGGAATTTAACTTGCCCTGATCCCTGGGAGAATGGTCCGAGGAGGTCGAGCTCCCACTTTGCGAACGACCAGTGTGAGGTGATGTAAATGAGCTCTTCAGGCGGGGCAACGTGGAAGTTGGCGTGCTTCTGACATGGAGGGCATGTTTTAACGAACTCGGCCGCTTCCTTCTATAGAGTTGGCCAATAGAAGCCGGCTCGGAGTATCTTTTTGGACAGTGCCTGTGCTTCGAGGTGGTTGCCGCACATTCTGCCGTGGACTTCTTCCAGGACCTCTTTTGTGGCAAAAGTCAGGACGCATTTTAGGAGGGGTGTTGAAACTCCTCTTCTGTACAGGACGTCATGCACCAAAGTGTAGTATTTTGCCTCCCGTATGAGCCTCTTTGCATCCTTCTTTTCTGTGGGAAGTGTTTCGGACTTGAGGTAGTTGATTATAGGGTTCATCCACCCTTGGTCCTGGTCTGATATGCTTAAGACCTTTTCTTCCCTTGAGGTCGATGGGTGCTATAGGGTTTCTTAGATGAGGATTCTATTGTTTCCCCCGGGTTTGGTGCTGGCTAGTTTTGAAAGTGCGTCGGCTCAGGCGTTTTGGGCCTGAGGTATATGTCATATCTCATATTCTCTGAAGTTCCCGGCTATTCTTTGGTCTTATCCAGGTACTTTTTCATTGTGGAATATTTTGCCTGGTAGCTTCCTCCTATCTGTGAGGTGATTACTTGTGAATCACTGAAGATAGTAAGCTTTTGTGCTTCGACCTCTCTAGCCAGCTTTAAGCTAGCTAGTAGGGCTTCATACTCTGCTTGATTATTTGAGGCGGGAAATTCGAATCTTAAGGAGAGTTCGAGTTGGGTCTCTTGGTCACTTTCTAGGATAACGCCTGCTCTACTTCTGGCTTTGTTTGATGAGCCGTTGATGTAGAGGTTCCATTCTATGGGAGTTCTCAGGGTATTCGTGTACTCTGTGACGAAGTCAGCCAAGTACTGGGATTTGATGGCAGTGCGAGCTACATACTTGATGTCGAACTCGGATAACTCGACTGCCCATTGTAGAATTCTTCCAGCCAAGTATATTTTCTGCAAGATGCCTTTCATGGGTTGATTAGTCCGTATCCTGATGGTGTGGGCTTGAAAATATGGTCGAAGTCGCCGGGAGGTGAGTATGAGGACGTAAGCGAACTTTTCTATCTTTTGGTAATTCAGTTCATCCCCTTGTAAAGCCTTGCTGATGAAGTAGATGGGTTGTTGTCCATTGTCATCTACTCTGACTAGTGCTGATGTTGTCGCCCGACTTCTTACGGTGAGGTATAGTATCAGTTCTTCTCCTTGTTGAGGTCGGGTCAGGATGGGTGGTTGCCCTAGGAATGTTTTGAAGTCTTGAAAGGCTTTTTCACACTTTGGGGTCCATTCAAACTTCTTTCCTTTCCTTAGTATTGTGTAGAAAGGGAGATCTTAGTGCCGATTTGGGTAGAAAGCTGGACAGGGCTGCTAATCTTCCATTTAGCTGTTGCACCTCTTTCATGTAGGTCGGGCTTTTCATGTTAAGTATGGCTTGGCATTTGTCTGGGTTTGCATCAATTCTTCTCTGGGTAAGCATGAACCCTAGGAATTTGCCAGCTTCTACCGCAAAGGTACATTTTGTGGGGTTTAGCCTCATCTTGTGCTTTCTTATGGTACCGAATACTTCGGCGAGGTCGGGCAGCAGTGTTTCCTCTTTTTGGGTTTTTACTAGCATGTCATCCGGATAGGCTTCCATCAGCTTCCCGATGTGGTCGGCAAATACTTTGTTCATTAACCTCTGATATGTGGCCCCCGCGTTCTTTAGTACAACGGCATTACTACGTAACAGTAGTTTGCTTTTGGGGTTAGGAACGGGGTTTTCTTTTGATCGGGTTGATGCATTGGGATCTGGTTGTACCCTGAGTAGGCGTCCATGAAGGAAAGGTGCTTGTATCCCGACGATGCGTCGACTAGGGTATCGATGTTTAGGAGGGGATATGAATCTTTTGGGCAAGCTTTATTGAGGTCGGTGTAGTCTACACACATCCGCCACTTTCTATTTGGCTTTTTTATCAATACGACGTTGGCCAACCACAATGGGTATTTAACCTCCTTTATGATCCTTGCCTCTAGCAAGGCTTGCACCTGTTTCTCCGGACCGAGCTTTTTGTGCTTTTGTTGTATTGGTCAAGATTCGGGGTACACTACCAGTTTGTGGCATATTAAGCCGGGATCTATGCCGGGCATATCCGCGGCCTTCCATGCGAAGAGGTCGGAAATCTCCTTTAAGAGCTTTATTAGCATCTCCTTTAGGTCTTCTTTTAGATTTGCACCTATACTTGTTGTTTTATCTTTGGTGTCTCCAATTTAAACCTCTTCAATCTCGCCTTTTAGCTGAGGGCGAAGTTCTTCGCGAACCCGGGCTCCTCCGAGTTCGATGGCATTGGCCTCTTTTCCTCTGGGATCGCTCTTTAGGTTCAGACTTTCATTATAGCATCGTCGTGCGAGTTTCTGGTCTCCTTTAATGGTAGCTATTCCTTATTCGGTTGGAAATTTCATACACAAGTGTGGTGTGGAGACTACTGCAGCGAGCTAGTTCAGGGTTGTCTGGCCTATAAGGGTGTTGTATGTGGAGTACACATCGACTACGATGTAGTCTATGCTTAGCGTCCTAGATCGGGTTCCCTTCCCGATGGTGGTGTGTAGTGGGATGTACCCAAGGTGCTGGATCGAAGCGTCTCCTAGATCAAATAGGCTGTTGGGATACGCTCTTAGCTCTTTTTCGTTTAGTCCGAGCTTGTCAAAGGCAAGTTTGAATAGGATGTCTGCCGAGCTTCCCTGTTCGACCAGTGTTCGGCAGAGGTTGGCGTTGGCCAGTATGATGGTAATGACCACAGGATCGTCATGCCCGGGGATGATGCCAGTGATGTCTTCCTTGGTGAAAGAAATGGCGGGGAGGTTGGGCGACCTACTCCCTTCTCTGACGTGATATATTTCTTTGAGGTGTCTTTTGCGGGATGACTTTGAGATCTTTCCTCCGGCAAACCCTCCATCGATCCAGCCTTCCTTCTCGGACCAACTTCTCTATGACATTCTTCAAGTCGTAGCATTCGTTAGTGGGATGCCCATAGATCTTGTGGTATTCGCAGTATTCGTTACGACTTCCTCCCCTTTTGTGCTTGATTGGTCGGGGGGATGGGATCTTTTCTGTGTTGCATATTTTCCTGTAGACATCCACTAAAGATACCTGATGGGGTATAGTTATGGTATTTTCTGGGCTTCTCTACGGGTTGGTCCTCCTTTTTCCTTGGATCTTTGTCTTTATCCCGGGAGGGATAGGAGAATCCAGTCTTGGAGGCTTTCCCTAGTCGGGAGTTTTCCTCCATGTTGATGTATTTCTCAGCCCGTTCTTGTACTTCGTTCAGGGACGTTGGGTGTTTTTTAGATATGGATTGGCTGAAGGGTCCCTCTCGCAGGCCATTAAATAGTCCCATGATAGCTGCTTTGGTGGGGAGACTTTGTATGTCGAGGCATGCTTTGTTGAATCTTTCTATATAGTTTCGGAAGTTCTCCTTGTCTTCCTGTTTAATTCCTAGTAGACTTGGAGCATGTTTGGCTTTGTCTTTTTGGATGGACAACCTGGCTAGGAACTTTTTGGCGAGGTCATCAAAGCTGGCAATCGACCTTGGGGGCAGGCTGTCGAACCACTTTATAGCCGTCTTGGTGAGGGTGGTCGGGAAAGCCTTACAGCGAGTTGTGTCCGAGGCGTCCGTGAGGTACATCCGACTTCTAAAGTTGCTAAGATGGTGGCTTAGGTCGGATGTTCCGTCATAGGTAGTCATATTGGGGGCCTTGAAGTCCTTTGGGACTTTTGCCTTTATGATTTCTTCCGTAAATGGGTCATGTTCTCTGTGAGGACTGGCTTCACGATTAGACCAAGTAGTCCTAGTCTTGAGGTCAGCTTCGAACTTCTGGAGTTTCTCTTCCAGCTCTCGTCGTCGTCTTGTTTCTCTTTGCAAGTCTTGCTCGGCCTCCCGTTGTCGTTTGGCTTCTCGCTCAAGCTGTTTTAGGCGATCTTGCTACTCTCGGATGGCGTCTAAGATTTCTGTATTCTGGGGTTGTTGACGGAGAAAAAATGTCGGTAAAGATTTTCACAAAAATGTCACGTTGCAAGTATAGTTCTAAACCGACAATTAAACCTCAATCAACATTTAATTTGTTTGTCACAATACAAACCCAGTAAAAGTAAACCAAAGTATTTAAACCTCGGGTCGTCTCTCAAGAAATTGCAGGGAAATGTAGTTATTATTGGTTATGGGAAAGTATATCTTTGGGTTTTGAAATAAGGAACAAGAAAGTAAAATGGCAAGAAAATAAACTAACAACTAAGAAAAATCCTAGCAAGGGTTGAGAATCAGAATTCCTATCCTCATTATCATTGTCAATTGTGATGGTAATTGCAAATTGCTCTCACTTATTTAACCTCTAACAATTGAAGGAGAGTCAAGTGAGCAAATCAACTTGAGTTCACAAGTCTTAATCAAAGACTAGAGTTAGCGAAGCTCAAGCCAACTAGCAACTTTCAATTACCAACCAACAAGAGACTTTGACAATTCAAGAGTCTCCAAATTACTCAATCCAAGCTAAGAATATAAAAATCTAATTTAAAATCCTACCAAGCTTTATCAAATACTTGGTAGGCACAAAGTAAAAGCATGATAAAATTAACAAGGAATATTAAATTTAAACAACCAATTGCAAGCATCAATGACTAACAATTAAAGAGAGTAATAATAAACATGGAAAACATAAATTGCATTAACAAAAATCAAATGTAACAAGAGCTCATAAACATAAAAATGGCAAAAAAAGGGGAAATTAAAAAGAGAAGAAGATGAACTAAAGTGCTTAAACAAATAAAAGTAAGAGAAAATTAAATTAAAGGAAGATTGAAATATGAATTTAAGAAGGAACAAGACTAAAAACCCTAAAAGCTAATAATTATGAACGAATCAAAGTGTGAATGATTGAATCCCCTCACTCTGCAGCCTCTAATATGTATTTTCGGGCTTGAAACTGGGTCAAAAGCAGCCCAGAAATCGCCCCCAGTGCTTTTTGTAATTGTAGCACATGACACTCTGTCACGCGTACGCGTCGTCTACGCGTATGCATCACCAGACTTTTCACTGGCCATGCGTAGGTGTCAGCCACGCGTGCGCGTCATTTGGACATTGGCTCAGTCACGCGTACGCGTCGCCCACGCGTGCGCGTCGCCACCAGATCCTCAAAACTTCAATTTCTTGTGTTCCTTCCACTTTTGCATGCTTCCTTTCCATCCTCTAAGCTATTCCTGCCCAAGAAAACCTGAAATCACTTAACGCACATATCACGACATCGAATGGTAATAAGAGAGGATTAAAATTAGCAAGTTTAAGGCCAAAGAAGCATGTTTTCAATCATAGCACAAAATTAGGAAGGAAAATGTAAAACATGCGAATTATATGAATAAGTGTGAGAATAATGGATAAAATCCACTCAATTCAAGATAAAATAAAACTATAAAATAGTGGTTTATCAGTTG
This sequence comes from Arachis stenosperma, assembly GCF_014773155.1. Lineage (NCBI taxonomy): Eukaryota > Viridiplantae > Streptophyta > Magnoliopsida > Fabales > Fabaceae > Arachis > Arachis stenosperma. The sequence continues at coordinate 16,304,746 of NC_080386.1, read as the reverse complement.
TTTGTCCCCCTTGTAGTGGTGTGCATCCTTTGGTGAGGTTGGTATAGCATTTGCGTTTTTTGTCGACGTTCCTTCTTCCAATCCGGAGGTGAGGTCGTTTGTAGCGGGGTGGTTTGCCTTGATGGTGGGATGACTTCCAGGTCCCCGGCAACAGTGCCAATGTTCCGAGGGTTACCTGAAATATTGAGATCGATCTCGGACGAGATCTTCCGACTTGGTCAAGACTGTCATGTCTGACTTGCTGGAGCTTAAGGTGCTGCCGGTCCTTGATCACCGAGGGGTGGTGGTACCTGCAAGAGACTCCGATGCTTAAGTTAGTACGGGCTATAGGCAGGTTTTTTTGTAGAATTGGAGTATGAGTTATACCTGGGTGCTCCAGTGTATTTATAGTGGTCTTTGACGATCTTCCTTTGAGATAAGTTTGTTATCTTATCTTATCTTTTGTGGGTGAGATCATATCTTTTGTCCACCGTGTCCTAGTAGGCGGTGGTTCTTTGTTTTGGGCCTCTGTGGCGATTTTCCGAGCTCTAAACAAAGAGGTCAGTAGCGGGCCAACCTTTCATGAGGTCGGTCCCTTTGTCTTTGGCCAACCTGACTCTATAGTTCGGATTAGTGTATGAATGATAAACCACTATTTTATGGTTTATCTTATGCTCAATTGAGTGATTTTTATCAACTCTTTACCCACTTATTCATACTATTTGCATGAGTTTACGTTTTCCTTCCAAATTTTGTGCTATGATTGAAAACATGCTTCTTTGGTCTTATATTTGTTAATATTAATCCTCTTTTATTACCATTAGATGTCGTGATATGTGTGTTAAGTGATTTCAGGGATTACAGGGCATGAATGGCTCAGAGGATGGAAAGGAAGCATGCAAAAGTGGAAGGAATACAAGAAGTTGAAGAAATTGCTAAGCTGTCCAGCCTGACCTCTTCGCACTCAAACGACCATAACTTGAGCCACAGAGGTTCAAATGAGATGGTTCCAGTTGCGTTGGAAAGCTAACATCCGGGGCTTCGCAACGATATATAATTTGCCATAGCCGTCCCGATGCCAAGCGACGCGAACGCGTGGATCACGCGGCCGTATGGATCACGCTGCCGTGTGACCTGGCAGGAACACAACCCACGCTAACGCGTGGACGACGCCTCCGCGTCACTCTTCCGCGACCTGTACGGACCAGAAAGCGCTGGGAGTGATTTCTGGGCTGTTTCTGACCCAGTTTTCGGCCCGGAGAACACAGATTAGAGGCTATAAAGTGGGGGAATGCATCCATTCATCATAATGCTTTTCATAATTCACTTTTCATGTTTTAGATGTAGTTTTTAGAGAGAGAGGTTCTCTCCTCTCTCTTAGAATTTAGGTAGGATTTTTAGAAATTAGGATTTAGGACTTCTCTTAGTTTTAGGAGTGACTCTCGATTCCAGGTTTAATGTTCTTTTACTTTATATTTATCTCTTACTCTCAGATACTTTAATGCTTGCTTGTATTAGTTATGTTGCCTATTTGGCTTATGCCACATTCATGATGATTTTCTTATTTAATGTTATTTGAGGTATTTCAGTTTAATATTGCCTTCTTTTATTTATGCCATTGATTATTCCCAATCTGAAGACATTTTCATTCCAGTAGAATTAATTTACTTTTCCCTTTTTGGTTTTGGTTTAGAAATTAGTAACTCAGGAATTATCTTAGCTTAACATAATTGATAACTGTTATCTTTGCTAATTGAATTAAATTTCAATAATCCCAACCTTTTCTTAGAAAATAAATAGGATTCAAAGGTCAAATTAATTAGTCCCTTGACTTTTCTTTGCTTTAGCAAAGGTCAACTAAGTGGAATTAAGATTCAACTTTCATTATTATTGATAAGAGTAACTAAGTCTGGACTTCCAATTTCTCATACCTTGACAAAAGTTTGCTTTACAGTATTTATTTATTTTAATTGTCATTTAAATTACTTGTCATACTTCTTCCTTAATTCGAAAACCCCCAATTTTACCTTTTTCATAGCCAATAATAAGAACATACCTCCCTGCAATTCCTTGAGAAGACGACCCGAGGTTTGAATACTCGGTTATCAATTTCAAAGGGGTTTGTTGTGACAACCAAAACGTTTACACGAAGGGATTTCTGTTGGTTTAGAATCTATATCTACAACGCGACTATTTTTGTAAAATTCTTTACTAGCAAAAATCCTAACGTCAATGAACATTATCCTTCCCAGTGTCCATGTTTTTTCTTTCTTCCGATTGGTCTCCTCCCAGATCACTAGTTTTCCGACGTTCCACAACCCCATCATCACTAATCGTAGTGTCCACAACCACCGTAATCGCCTTCTTCCCCTGGTCAGTATTTCGTTTATACCTCGCCTCTCCCACAAAAATTTTCTGACCTCGCAATCGCATTCGATTCATTTCTGAAATTACTTTCAAAGCTCCTCCCTTTGTGGTGTATCGTACGAACGCAAAAAGGTATACCGCACAATTTTTCATCTTTCTTGATAGATATATGTCAATGATCCGCCATGTCCACAAAAACAAGCCAAACAATTCATGTTTCGATATATCTTCTAGTAACCCATCCATAAAAATGATAAAGAATTCCTTCTCCAAACAGACATATCCTTCTCGATTCTAAATCCTTAGATCCTTAACTTTAGATCGTGATTGCCTATTCTTACCCCAACCTTTGTTTTTCCAACCCTCTCTCTCGCTTTCTTTCTCACTCTCTCGTGCTCAGAATATCTGACGAGTACTTAAAATAGTTAAATTTAAATTACAAATATAAAAACATAACTTTTTATTTAAATATACAAGCGCTTCTTAAAAAAGTTTTATCAAATCAAGCAGTAAAACTTTATTTAATACACCTATCTTTGATTTTTTTTTTTGGAAGAAAAAACACTAAATAAATTTTAGACAAGTTAATTAAACACATGAAATGCAATGATGAGAACTACCACTCAAACCTTACTTTCTAGCTGTTTTAGGCTTATAAGGAGAATTCGAATAATTATTGAAGAGTTGAAGATGCAGAATAGATACTTTCTATGCATCCTACTCTACTTTTAAGTATGAACAAACAATTGACTAATCCTCCAGGAAATAAATAATCCATTTAGCATTTATGCCTAATAAATCAAGCATCTAACCTAAGATAGTTGAAATACAAGGGAAATATTTGACAAAAAATAAGATTTAATAAAAAAATAACAAAAACTTATTTTATTTAGTATTTATTAATTATTATAATAAAATAAATTCTGACTATTATTTTTATTTTTTTAATATTATTGAAATATAAAAAATAATATAATATATATAATAAATAAATAACTTATTGATAAAAAACTTGAAATTATTACTAACTTATTAAAATTTATTAATTATTATAATATTTAATAAATATTAAATAAAATAATTTTTAACTATTTTTTTAATATTTTTTGTTATCAAATATTTTCGTTTAATTTATATATTATCAATTTGAAAGCACCACTGAAGGTACAAATTAACTGCATGCAATGCTCCATTTTTTCTATTTGGATGTTTTTCATGCATTTTAATCCTTTTATATTAGGGCGGGTTTAACTAATATTATTCTCTTGCATCCAATAAAAGAAAAAAAAAAAGGTTCTCTGTCTGATACATTTACTAACATATTAAATAATCGCAGTGACTTAGATACATAAAGTTAATTTATTTGCAGTGTACTCGCTTCTATGTGTTTAAACTTTAACTGTGCCCACAAAGTATATGAACAATTCAATAAAAAAAAAGTTATTATTATATGAAATATTGTTAAAGGATAATATTATGAAAAAAATATTGTTATGGAATCACAAATGGGTTACTCATTATTTCACTCCATTTTAATAATTGTTATATTGGCACATACAACATAAAATATACATGTATATTAATTAAACTTCTTTAACATTCAGTTTTTTACCTTTTTATGCATTGATGTGAATTTGATCAGATATACACTTTTTTGGTAGAATTTTGATCCAATAATTGATTACATCCATGTTATTATTATTATTATTATTATTATTATTATTATTTTCCCGGGGATATATAAATTAATGCAGCTAAAATCTAATATTTTTAATCAATGTATAGCTAATAAAGCCATTAATAATTTTTACATGCATTAACACAATTTTTTGTCACGAGCCACGATTAAAGATGTAAAAATTATTAAAATGACAGTATGGTCAATTAAATTAAGATATATAAATTTAACGTAAAGACTTTGTATAAGATCCCGCATCTACACATAACTCATAAATTTTTTTATGCTAAACATCTCTGTCTATGTCTATCTTTCTTCACCTAAAATAAATATTATTTTTTGTAAAAAGGAACTCATATAAAAGCATCTAATCCTATATGAAAATCCATATCCATATAATAATGCACACATGATCAATGATATTTATTTATAATTAAATCTCCACAATATTGGTACGCTATGCAGCACGCACAAACTTCCCTGTGGAGACAAAACAAAAGGTTCAAAAACTCATCACTTGCACTGCATTTTAATGTTAATAAATCGCTATCTAACTTGTCATTTTTGTCTTTTCTTTTTATTTTTTAATTAGGAATCTCTACAAGCCAGAAGCCACAGACCTCTCTTTTGTGTTATATATATATATTGGCCTTTCAGATCATGTTGGGACGAGAACAAGAGTTTTCGGACATTATATATTAGTGTATTAATTAATAGCCATTAATATTTTTATTAATTCATTTTATATTTTTCCGTTAAATATAAACTAATAAAAGTGAAATTAATTGAGATGACAAATAATATTTATAATTTAACTAAAAAATTTTGACGTCTAAATATGAAAAATAACAAGAAAAATATTTTTATAGATTATATAATAAAAAATATTTTAAGAAAGAAAGTTGTGTACAAACTCTTCTTATATTCTTTTTATATATAATTATGTATGTTACATATGATGAAGGTTATTTTTTAAAAAAAAATCGAGTACTAATTCTTTTTATATTTTTCTCGTATATATTCATGTATTAATATAGGTACTAGCGTGCCTATTGATTTACTCTTTTATTTATTAAATATGTGTAAAAATATAATAAAATTGAATTAGATGAAATGACAATTAATTTATACTTTAACTAAAAGATTGAGTTTGAATTATGAAAATAATATTTTTTACAAATTATATAATGAAGAATATTTAAACAAAATTAAACACTAGTCCTTTTAATATTCTCAGTTATATATAAAATATAATATAGATATAGATATTCAGTAATTCCCTTCTTATTAAGGGATGGCTCGTTATTTATTTATTTACTAAGTGAAAAAAGAAATGGAAAGAAAAGAAAGTGATGCGGAAAATAGTAATGTGCAAATTCTTAAAAAGGTGCATAAGGTAAGAAGGGAGAGGAAGTTATATTAAAAGCATGGTTTGCTTAGCCTATAGAAGTTCAAGCTCATTATGATTTTGGCTTCGTCCAAAATGTTTTACCACTTTATATATTTCAAAAGAGGTGAAAAAGGAAAAGGGGTGTCTTGAATTACTTTTTTTTTTTTTTTGGTCGGTGGATTGGACAACCCCCAATCCTAGGTACCCCAATACATCCACACACTCCTCACATATATACCACATTTTTTCCTCAATTGCCTCCTCTAGGGTTTGAATCCTAGACCTTGAAGTGGGAAGAGGAGAGTAATGCCACTAGAGCCAAGGATCATTGGCGGTGTCTTGAATTACTTAATCATTGACATCTCAATTTCTTCATAATCAGTCACATAGTTTTTGCCAAAACTTAGCTTGGTAGGCAAGTCCATTTATTTCCCCTGATCTTTTTCGGTTGAGATCCATTTTGTCATTTTATTATGGCCTTTAAAAAAAAGTCAAATTAAATTAAAGAATCAATATGCATGACTGACTATATATAATCTTGTAATATATATACATCAAGAATATAGAATTTATTCAGTTAATAAAGAATGAGGAGAACACAAAAAGTCTGAATTTCTCATACCAGGTGATTTGTTATGCTAGGGATCGCGTCAACCAAGCAAAAAGATGCACATCCAGTAATATATTATCAAGAATCTAAATCATTTAGGTCGAAAAATCATAAAGTTTTCTTTTTCTAGCTAGCACTATTATAAAATTCCTATTACTGTTTGAAAGAGAAATAATTTATCTACTAATATTGGTTAATTAGGATAGACATTAATTGCATGCTTTCTAAGGTAATATTTTTTTTATAATAATTAAAAAATTAATATATGTGAAATATTATTGGATGTTTTCTCCGGCGCGCACACACATATAGTTGGTATTGGTAAAGTGTTCCGAATTCTAATGCAAGTCTCGCTATGCTTAACACTTAAAAAAATAATTAATCTTCTTTCCTAATAACTTCGGAATCCAAATCTAGCATGTCCTCTTTTTGCTTTTATATATATAAAGAGGAAAGCATATGCATAATTTCTTCCCAAGTTTAACTAACAATGTATATCTTTCTCCCAATTTCAAGTTTAGGGATATTAATTTTCATACGTTAATTTTTTCAAATAATACACTCAGTTGGATTACGGCATTCCACCATTGATACTGTAGAAAATTCCAATAATGAAAAGGAAATAGAGATTTTTGTTACTGTTCTTGTGTGAAAAATGAACTTCGAGGTATATCTCGTTTTCGTGATATTCGAATTGGCTTTCCTTGGAGCAATGAGTGTGAAACTTTGTCTTCTCGAGAGGAGGCGGTGTTGGGTACCTGAGAAGGGACTCCAACGCTCAAGTAAGTATGAGTATGAGAGAATTTAGAAGAAAACTAGAGTGAATTGCGTACCTATAGCTGAGTGAGCAATTCGTATATAATGGGGTTTGTTGAGGGTGGTTATACGTATTTGTTTGTTACCGGATTGGATGGGATCTTCGTTGGTGGCCTCACTTTCGGGATTGAGGAGAGATTTGAGGAGAGGTTACACGTTGATTCAGTTCCGAATTTATTGCTATTTGGTTTGATTTACCCTAACGGATCATAGCCCCCAAGGTTGACCTGTTTTTGAGTCATGAACAAGTTAAGCTTCCACTCGTGAGTTATAACTCGGAACTGAGGTTTGTGGTGACTTTTAGTTTACAGTTTATTTTTTGTGCCGAGCTATAACTCGGAGTTCCCAAGCTTAACTTGTTCATCGAAATGTTGGAGAATGTAGTGGGTTTTATTTTGAATTTTCGCGGGGAGTGCTTTGTAGGAGAGAGAGTTTTGGGAAAGGGAAGCTGCATTTAATGCGTATTGGGGAATGAAATGATTATTGAGATCAGGCCGTTGATTAATTGTTATGATTTAGTGTGTGTTTGGATTACAGTTTGCAAACCAGAGTTTGCATACAATTGATTTTGTAAAATTAATTTTGATGATAAGTTAGTTTGGGTTAACGTGATTTATGTTTGGTAATCTTTATATCAAAATTGATTATAGTAAAATAAATGTTGTTTGGATTATACTACTCAAAATCACTTTTAGATAAAAAATTACTAAAATAGACATCAATTTTATACACCTGCAAAATCAGAATACTATAAAAAATAATATAAAAAATATTTATCATATAAATAAAATAAATACAATAAAAAATAAAAATATAAAAGAGAGTACTATAAATTTTATAATGTCACACAAAAAAAAATATTTTATAATTTTTTTTAGTATCGTCAGTACTCTTTAATTTAGTATTATTTTAGACTATAAATTTTTATTATTTATGACTCTATTGTTACTTATAATTAATTTTTTATTTATTTTGTCTTTTTTTATAAGATCATAATTTATATTATTCAAAATTTTGATAATAAACGTAGAATATAATAATTACAATTACAATTACAAATTTTACAAATTCAGAATAAAAAATAAAAAAAATTAATACAAAACAAAAATAGAGTACATCAAAGAATAGAAAAAAAATTATACAGATAAGAAATAATAAAAATTTTATAAAATAACAACATATATCATATGAACAAAAAAAATACCATAAAACGTAAATAAAATTCATATGAATAAAATCAAATAAAAATAAAAAAATTTCAATTTGTTAGTAATTGAAATAAATCTGAACGATTTTGAAGAAAAAAATGGAACTAAAAAATTATGAAGAAGTAGGAAGAACTACAAGGAATGACTGTGAAGATAATAGTTACTAGTATCATTCTTATAGAAGAAAATGAAGGGTAGGGTTGGTAAAAAAGAAATATTTTAGCTTCTCCTAAACATGAAACGTGAAACGTGAAACGCAGAAGCTACAAATTTGAGCTTCTTCTAAACGTGGGTTCAGAGGCAGAATCAATTCTGCGTTCACAAAGATAAAAATGGCCAAACATCAAAGTGAAACTTTCAAAAAGCTCAAACGGGCTTCTCTCCTCCCCAACGTGTTTGCCAAACACACCCTTACACGTTGGACGGTTGGGGTTTGCTCCGGGAGATGTAACGCTTGCGGAAAGGGTAGTGGACTAGTGGTTGGTTTTGGATTGTTGGTGTACCCGGTGTTTTTTGGGTTTTTGTTTTTCTTTCTCCTTTGTTCATGGAAGATGAGTAAAGGTTAGTTTGTTTTTCTCTTGCTTGTCTCGTCTTTTTTCTTTTCGTATTCTTTGTGTATTGTTGTTGAAAAAATGGAGAAAGGGAAGAAGGTAGAAGTAGGGGCGGTTGTGAAGGCAGAGGTGAAACTGGTTGAGGACTTGTGGGTTTGGGACCCTGATAAACCACTATTTTATGGTTTATATTGTGTTTAATTGAGTGATTTTTATCAAGTCTTTGCACACTTATTCATACTATTTGCATGGTTTTACATTCTCTTTCCTGATTTTGTGCTATGATTGAAAACATGCTTCTTTGACTTTTATTTTCTTTTATTTAAATCCTCTCTTATTATCATTCGATATCTTGATATGTGTTAAGTGATTTCAGGGATTACAGGGCAAGAATGACTTAGAGGATAGAAAGGAAGCATGCAAAAGTGAAAGGAATACAAGAAGTTGAAGAAATTGCTAAGCTGTCCAGCCTGACCTCTTCGCACTCAAACGATCATAACTTGAGCTACAGAGATTTAAATGATGCGGTTCTAGTTGCGTTGGAAAGCTAACATCTGGGGCAATTTGATATATAATTTGCTATAGTGGCCATACAGATAAGCGACGAGAATGCGTGCTCCACGCAGACGCATCGCATCTGCGAAAATCAGCGTGGCAGATTTCATAACCAGCGAATTCTGGGCTATTTCCGGCCCAGTTTTAAGCCCAGAAAATACAGATTAAAGGCTGCAAAGTGGAGGAATGAAGAGAGACGACTCATATTTCACTTTTCATAATTTAGATGTAGCTTTTAGAGAGAGAGGCTCTCTCCTCTCTCTTAGGATTTAGGATTAGGATTCCTCTTAAAGGATTTTAGGATTTGTTCTTCTCAACTTCCAGGTTTAATATTCCTTTTATTTATTTTCTCAATTTGGCTTATGAGGCATTCATGTTATGATTTTCTTAATTAACATAATTTGAGGTATTTCAGACTCATGATTGCTTTCCTTTATTTATATAAATAATTTAGATTTTTCCCTTTTTGGCTTGGGTTGATTAATTGGTAACTCTTGAGTTATCAAACTCATCATGATTGATAATTATTATTCTTGCTGATTAATTTAGATTGCTATAACTCTAGTCTTTCCTTAAGGAGCTGACTAGGACTTTAGGTGTTAAATTAATTTGTCCACTTAACTGACTTTCATAGTTAGATGTTGACTTAGTGGGAGCAAAAATATAATTCTCATCACAATTGATAAGGATAACTAGGATAGGACTTCCAGTTTTCATACCTTGCCAAGAGCTTTATTAGCTATTATTTTGATGATTTGTTATTTTACATTACTTGTTCAACCCATTTGAAAATCCCAAAATATATCTTTGCATAACCAATAATAAGAACACCTCCCTGCAATTCCTTGAGAAGACGACCCGAGGTTTAAATACTTCGGTTATCAATTTTAAGGGGTTTGTTACTTGTGACAACCAAAATGTTTGTACGAAAGAATTTTCTGTTGGTTTAGAAGCTGTACTTACAACGCAATTATATTTTTATATTTCTTTACCGATAGGAAATCTGATCGTCAAAAAATGGCGCCGTTGCCGGAGAATTGCAAACGTGTGCCTTATTATTGGTTATTTTAAATACTTTTCTTTTACTTGTTTATTTGTTTTTGTTTTCCCTTCTTATTTCTAATAGTTACTATGAGTTCTCACCCCTCTCGCTTTGAGTTTGGTTCTAAATTTGTTGAAAGGAATGGAAGCTATAACAGAAATATGCATCAAGGTCTAAGCAATCAAAGATGGATGGAGCCAAGAGGATTTGATCAACCCTTTAGGCAACAACACCTTCCAAGATATCATGGACGAAGACCACTCTGCAATGCATACCAGGATGATAGATATGGTGGACCCCCTTGTAGTTACCAACAAGCCCCATCATATGCCGATGAACCACCTCCTCAACATAGCTTTGAACCACTACACTCACAAGCCCCTTTCCACCATTCACTTCCAGATGACCCTAATCCTTATCCACCACAGCAACCACCATATGAACCATACTCAGAACCACCACCTCAATATTCACCCTCTCCATATCCTTATCAAAAAGAACTACATCCATATTATGGACCTGTTTTCCAAAAAAATGAACCCTCCTATCCATCCCAAACCTCCATGGAGAGCACACTTGCCTCTATCACTAGTCTCACCTCTATTTTTCAAGCACTTATATCCCACATGAACTAACCCTTTACCCCCAATACTCAACCTTCAAGCTCCAATGTGCTTTCATCTCAACCACATAATGATCCACCCATCCCATCACCACCATCTATGGAAGAGCACCCACATCCATCAACCCAAGAGCAATATGATCCTGATGATACTATTGACATGGAACAAGAGAGAGAGGATCATCTTTGCGAATCCATACTTCATAAGGAGTTAGAGGAGGCACTAAAGGTGAAGGTAGTAGAGACCTTTGCAGATGAAGGAGTAGTTGAAGGGAATTATCATAGAAAAAAAGCCATCAAGGAGGAATACGATTTCATACTTAAACACCTGGATCAAGCGATAAATCGATTGCCTTTCCGACGTTCGGACATTCAAGGAACCCCCATGGCTTCATTTGCAGAATCTAATGAAGAACATAGCATGAAGTAGACACTAGAAACTCCAGTGGATAATAAGGAGCGTGACTTTGTACTCGTACAAGTGGAGGAAGCCGGAATTATTGAAGAAGAAGAAGTGGTTCAAGACTTAGGAGATGCTGAACCTCCATGGAAAAGTCAAGTTATAGAGCCTCCTTCAAAGACGTTTGAAACTGATGTTGAGGAAGGTGTACAACCTCCAAGGCATCTCATGATTGAAGACTTTGAAAGGGATGGTCAAGAGATGGATTCGATCATTGATGAATTCTTATCTACATTTGTGTCCTCTCCCATTGGACTTGACATGGAGATGAAAGAAGGAGAAGCACAACCTCCCATGTCCTTGGTGAACAATGAAGCAGAGATTGAATTGGAAGAAATCTACCAAGAAGAAGAGGTTGATATTGAAGGAGATTGCAAAGAGGTGGAAATTGTCAAAGAAGAGCACAAGGGAGTGGAGCTTGCAAGATCATTAGAAGCACCTCTCCCGAAGCCATTACCGTCCAACACAACATTCAAGTGGGTAAAATTCTTATCCTTGACCTTTACTTTCCCACTTGAATATGGGCTTCTAGAGACGGATGGTCAACTTAGAGCTCTTTGTGGCATTAAGAGCAAGAAGAAGATGGTTAGTGGTTGGAGTTGTCAAGCAAGGTTCGACATTGTTGTATGCTCCAAGTTGACATGCAAAGTTTGGTGTAAAGCTCAACTAAATGGGTCTAGGAAGTTGTTTGGCCGCTTTAGTGAGAATTCAGATTGCCTGCCACCCGGTTGGAACACTAATGATCAACAAGAAAACGGGTGCAAAAGCAAGGTTTGGAACCCCGGAATTCATTCTAGAAATCAATACTCTTAGGGCCTTGTCACTTGCTTTAGCTTGCTTGAAGGCTTTCTGCGCCTAGTTTGGGATCCCGGAGGCTGTGGGAATTCCAAACACTGGTGGAGATTCTTAGATGAATACAAGCACAAGCCGCCATAACAAGAAGCTCACCAGGATGTCCAACTTAAGGACTTTAACTAAAAGTGCTAGGTGGGAGACAACCCACCGTGGTATGATCGTTCCTTCTCCATTTTACTCTGTTTTCAAATTTTGTTTGAACCTGAAATTTTTGCATAACATTCATTGCATTTTGCATTCTGCATACTGCATAAAAAAAAGAGAGACGTGATCGACGCGCCAGCGTCTACGATGCGCACGCGTCGTTTGTGTAGCGAGACTGAACAGAGAGTTGTGCAAGAGACGCACGGAAGTAGTGCGTGGCGCACAAGCCACACCACGCGTACGCGTGCCACATGCATACGCGCCCCCTGCAAAAAGTCCAACCCACGCGTAAGCGTCATCGACGCGTCCGCGTGGGTGTGTGAATCGGCGTTATTGGATTTTCGCACAGAAAGTTGTGCGGGAGTGCGGATGGCCTTGTGCGTTTTGCACGATCCCTAATCACGCGTTCGCATGATGGACGCCCTCGCGTCCCTCCCCTATACGCTCACCCACGCGTCCGCGTGTGTGACGCGTTCGCGCCGTTAGCGCCGTGCACCTTGCACGCAGCGCGCCGCCTAATCAGTTCCCTTTTATTCTCTTTCCTAATCCTATTTCTTTCTTCTTTTCCTCCCTCCTCTCTTCTTCATTCTTCTTCTACCTTTTTCACTTTTCTTAATTTTATTTTTAGCATAATTACTTATGGTCTCTTTTTCTTTCGACTTCATGCATTTTTATGTTGGTGTTGGAACTTTATTTAGGTCTTTCACTATTACTTGTGGATTATTATGGAGTTGTTTGACAATTTATATTACTTGAAATGCTTGCATGTTCCAAATTCATTCTTCCCCTATCATATTAAACATGCATACTAAGTGTTTGTGAAAAAGGCCGTACGGCATTGTGCATTCTCCATTATTCTATCCTTCTACTCTAATGCCTATTTTTCACAAAACCCTTTCTAATATTTTATTAATTAAATATGATTGTCAATACAAATGTTATTGTTAGTTTCTCACGACTAATAATACATTAAGGCTTTTAATGCTTGATTTACGCTACTCATGCCTTTGCCAGAATGCCAATAAACATCTTGCATTTAATTGCCTCAATTTATCATGCTATGCTTCCATTGATGTCCTAATTTCATGGAATCGCGACCATGTGTTAACGACATTCTTCTTTATTTTGGCATGATTATTACTCGTACTGCCCTCTCCCTTGCTCTATCCCTTTGACTTCATGTCCCTTTCCTTTCTCCCTTTTTCAGGATGGCCACCAAAAAGGGTAAAGAGAAAGCTCTAACAAGCCATCGGCGAAGAGTGGAATGACAGGAGCACCAGCTGAGGAACCACAACCCCCGCCCACCTGCACATCTTTGCATGCACCGAGGACGGTGCAATCCTTAAGTGTGGGGAGGTCGATACCGATCTCTGTGGGGTAGTCACTTTCCTGTCTCAACACCAATGTTTAATTTTCTTTGTTAGATTAGTTGTTGCATTTGCATGTTTGATTGCATACTTTACCACTACTTGGTTGAAGTAATATTTTCTTTTTCAAGAAAAATTTTAGAGCATTTTACTAATTTGAATTAAAATTTTTGTTAAACTTGTTTGAAGAAATATTATATTGAAACATGGTTTAGAGCTCGAACACACAAAACTAGTGAAATTTTGAGCCTATTTGATTGGTTGCATCTTATCAACCAATATATTTTATTTTTGTGTGCTATTCTCTCTAAAATTGTAATCTTTATCTTGCTTAATTCTATATTTCCATTATTTGATGTATGCATGCACTTATATGATTGAGGCCTTGTTTCACTGAGCTTACATACCCATATGGCCTTACCTTTCATTATCCTTTGCAAACCAATGTTGAGCCATTTTAAATAAAAAGGGGACAAAATGCCCCAAAGTAAATGGCAAAACTTGGAATGCATAAATATGTAGTAAACGCAGTTAATGGGTAGTTATTGATTTTATATTACATGGATTGTCCTAAGTTAGGTGGAAGGTTTATGTTAATTAAGGATTCAGATTTTAGTCCACTTGGCCAAATACAATCCTACCTTGACCCTAACCCCATTACAACCCTAAGAAGACCTCTTGATATGTGTATCTGTGCATTAATTCTTTGTTGATTGGTAGAAGAAAAGCAAGTCTTAGAAAGCAAGATTAGTAGATAATTGAGAGAATCGAACCTTAAACACCTGAGCGATTAGAGTGTATACACTTCCGGTGAGGGTTCGATGCTCGATTCCTTGTTCCCTACTTTCATGAGCTATCTTCATCTTGCAAGTTATTTGTACTTCATTTTTATAAATTGAATTAGTGAAATCCAGTTCATATTTGTTCTTGAAAGATTTATTTACTTTTCACCAAGTAGGTAGAATCATTTTAGCATGTAGTTGTATTCACATTAATAGGTTGCATTGCATGAGTCCTGCTTTTCCCTACTCATTTATTTTGTCTCCTTGAGCTTAGCATGAGGACATGCTATTATTTAAGTGTGGGGAGATTGATAAACACATATTTTATGATATATATTGTGCTCAATTTAAGTGATTTATTCAACCCTTTACCTACTTATTCATGTAAATTGCATGGTTTTACTTTCCCTTCCTTATTATGTGATATATGTGAAATACATGTTTCCTATGCTTTAAAAATAATTATTTTAATTACCCTTTATTACCATTCGATGCCGTGATTTGTGTGTTGAGTAGTTGCAGAGCTTCTAAGGCAGGAATGACTTAAAGGATGGAAAGAAAACATACAAAAATGGAAGAAAAGCACAAAATGGAGTTTTCGAAGAAACTGACAGCGACGCGAACGCGTGGACGACGTGAACGCGTGGACGATGCGGCCGCATGCCCAGCGCGAAAAGGGAGTGACGCGAACGCGTGACTGACGTGGCCACGCGCCTTAAGCAGAACACAGATGATGCAGACGCATGATCGAAGCGAACACGTGACAAGGAAAACTCCAGATGACGCGACCGCATGACCCACGCGGACGCGTGATAGACGCCACGCACTAGAAATTACAGAAAATGCTCCCAGCGGTTTTTGAAGCTCTTTTTGGCCTAGATCCAAGTCCAAAAGGCACAGATTAGAAGTTATGAAGTGGGGGAATGCATCCATGGAGGGAGATCTCTAGTTATTCACAATTTTAGATTTTAGATGTAGTTTTTAGAGAGAGAGGCTCTCTCCTCTCTCTTAGGTTTTAGGATTAGGATTTCTTGTTATTTCAATTTAGGATTTCGACTCTTCATCAGGTTCAATATTCCTTTTACTTTATATTTCTCTTTTACTTTCAGATGCTTTAATGCTTGTATTACTTATGTTGCCTATTTGGCTTATGAACCATTCATGTTAGGATTTTCTTTATTTAATATAAATTGAGGTATTTCAGACTCATGATTGCTTTCTCCTATTCATATAAATTATTTAGATTATTTACTATTGGCTTTGGTTGATTAATTGGTGACTCTTGAGTTGTCAAATTCATCGTGATTGATAATTATTATCTTTGCTGATTAATTTAGATTCCTATAACTCTAGTCTTTCCTTAAGGAGTTGACTAGGACTTTAGGTATTAAATTAAATTGTCCACTTAACTGACCTTCATAGTTAGAGGTTGACTTAGTGGTAGCAGAAATATAATCCTCGTCACCATTGATAAGGATAACTAGGATAGGACTTCTAGTTTTCATACATTGCCAAGAGTTTTATTAATTATTAATTTATTAATTTCTGCAATTTATTTCTCCTATTCAAAACCCTTTCAAAACCGAAAATACTGTTTTCCATAACCAATAATAAATCACACTTCCCTACAATTCCTTGAGAAGACGACCCGAGGTTTGAATACTTCGGTTTATAAATTTTATTGGGTTTGTTACTTGTGACAACCAAAACATTTGTAAGAAAGGTTGATTGCTTGGTTTAGAAACTATACTTGCAACGAGAATTTATCATAACTTCTAAACCATCAATCTTCCGTTCTTCAAAAATGTGGTCGATACCGATCTCCGTGGGTTAGTCACTTTCCTGTCTCAACACCAATGTTTAATTTTCTTTGTTAGATTAGTTGTTGCATTTGCATGTTTGATTGCATACTTTACCACTACTTGGTTGAAGTAATATTTTCTTTTTCAAGAAAATTTTTAGAGCATTTCACTAATTTTTAATTTAAAATTTTCTATGTGTTAAATTTGTTTGGAAGTTGTGATTGGAACATGATTTTTAAGCTAAAAAACACACAACCCGTAAAAACTTTGAGCCTAAATACATGGTTACATTATTTAAACCATAACTATTTTTTTCTTGTGTGTTTTCTTCTCTATAATTACAATCTTTGCTTTGTTCCATTCTATATGTCCATTATTTAGTGTATTTACATGCTTGCATATGATTGAGGCCATTACTTGTTTTTGCTCACTTATCCCAAATAAGCTAGGGGTGGCAGTGGGGCGGGTAGGGGCGGGTTGGGGCGGGTTTTTGCCCTACCCGACCCCGCCCCGCCGTCCTGTTATGCATATACTACCCGCCCCTATCACTACCCGCGGGTAGTAAATAGCAGAACCCGAACCCGCCCCTGCGGGTACCCATCCCACCCCGACCCGCCCCTGTAAAAATTAAATATTTTAATTTTTACTTATTCATATATAAATTAAGACAAAAATTTAAAATTCATAGATAAATTAAAATACAAACATAAAATTCATACAATGTCATTAGCTAAAATAACTTGAAATTAAAAAAAATATTGTTAGATCACTACAAATTTAACACCATAATAAAGAAATTACAATATTAGATATAAAATGATCTTCAACCCTTATTCTTGATCACTTTCAACATCTTCATCATCATTAAAAGTTTGCAAATCAAGATTTAAACCTGAAAATTAAAAGAGATAACAATTAACAAATTAGTAATTTGAAAACACCTATATCAATAAAATTAAAATACATGAGGGTATAAAATTAACATAAATCATATCATAAATGCATAATTACAAAATTAGAATAAACCAAATCAGAATGCACAATTAAAGTAGTCGAGCCAAATGTATGCATTCACTTTTTTTAAAATCCTATAATAGGTACATTACAAATTCAATATTACAAATAGCAAATTATGGTAACTGTGTAACTAATCATGACAAATAGCAAGTAACCAAATTAGATTGAAGAATAAAGCATATTACAGTTCGCATTTACAAGTTAATCATCAAATTTGCAGTACTGTGTACACCGTATAATTTCAGCAGCCACTCCCAGAATAAACCATCATTAAAGATAACAGTTACATTATTTTTGAAACAACATAAATTTGTCCAAAATATGTAAGAGTACAAGAATGGAAGAGAATAGGCACACAGGTCAGACAAACTTTGACAACTACGTGCACCATCACACCTCCTTACAACCAAATCAGCAATATATGTCAAAAATGTATATTAGCTAACAAGATTACCTGAAGTCCCAGAATAAACCATCATTAAAGATAACAGTTACATTATTCTTCAATCTAATTTGGTCGCCTCATCCACAAAACTTATCAACATTACAAATTCTAAAATTTTAAGTTAGAGTATTTGCTCCTCTTGTAAATTAAAGTTCGTTATTTTACTAGTTTGTTGGATATTATTTCCATGAGAAAAACAAAAGTACTTTTCCTAGAAATTTAAAAAGAAAAAAAGAAGCAAATTAGTGAAAAGGAAATCAAACCAAACTCTGGAAGCTGTTCACAGACACATTCAATTTTTCAAGCTTTATTCCAAGTAACTGCATATTTTGTTAACAAAGCAAACACAACAGTTTGTGATTCAACCCAAACAAGCTGTTTCAACATATCAAATCATTCAAAAAGAAAAGAAAGGCTGGAAAACTCAGAAAACTCAGTTACAAACTTAGTTACAAACTCAGGAAACTACCCAAACAATCATGGTGTTTTTCACAGAAACACTTAAATCTCTTCCTTTTTCTCGCCTTGTTTTTTTGGTTATAGTACCATTGCTTTCTAAAAATTGAAATTCAACAACTAAAGACTTATCCCACTTGATGAAATTAGCTACAGAATCCAACGATACAATATCATAAATCAAGTAATTTTCACTTGAGTGAACAATTCTATTACGAAGCAGGAAAGTATAATTTTTTCTTTCACACTGGTGCACGAAATTGTGATCACTACTTTTCACAACTCAATTAATCCCCGGTAATGAATCCAAGAACTTGGTGTTCAATACCATGGTATAAACACAACTTCGCACAACTAACCAGCAAGTGCACTGGGTCGTCCAAGTAATAAACCTTACGCGAGTAAGGGTCGATCCCACGGAGATTGTTGGTATGAAGCAAGCTATGGTCACCTTGTAAATCTCAGTCAGGCAGATTCAAATGGTTATGGATGATATATGAATAAAACATAAAGATAAAGATAGAGATACTTATGTAATTCATTGGTGAGAACTTCAGATAAAGCAAATGGAGATGCTTTGTCCCTTCCGTCTCTCTGCTTTCCTACTGTCTTCATCCAATCCTTCTTACTCCTTTCCATGGCAAGCTGTATGTTGGGCATCACCGTTGTCAATGGCTACAGTCCCGTCCTCTCAGTGGAAATGTTCAACGCACCCTGTCACGGCACGGCTATCCAGCTGTCGGTTCTCGATCATGTCGGAATAGAATCAGTAATTCTTTTGCGTCTGTCACTAACGCCCCACAATCGCGAGTTTGAAGCTCGTCACAGTCATTCAATCATTGAATCCTACTCAGAATACCATAGACAAGGTTTAGACCTTCCGGATCCTCTTGAATGCAGTCATCAATTCTAGCTTATACCACGAAGATTCCGGTTAAAGAACCCAAGAGATATCCACCCAATCTAAGGTAGAACGGAGGTGATTGACGGTCACACGTTCATAGGTGAGAATGATGATGAGTGTCACGGATCATCACATTCATCAAGTTGAAGAATAAGTGATATCTTGGAATAAGAACAAGCTGAATTGAATAGAAGAACAATAGTAATTGCATTAATACTCGAGGTACAGCAGAGCTCCACACCTTAATCTATGGTGTGTAAAACCTCCACCGTTGAAAATACATAAGAACAAGGTCTAGGCATGGCCGTGAGGCCAGCCTCCCAATGATCTAAGATAGCATAAGACTAAAGATAGCTACCCTGATGAAAATACAATAGCAAAAGGTCCTACTTATAGAGAACTAGTAGCTTAAGGTTTACAAAGATGAGTAAATGACATAAAAATCCACTTCCGGGCCCACTTGGTGTGTGCTTGGGCTGAGTATTGAAGCATTTTCGTGTAGAGACTTCTCTTGGAGTTAAACGCCAGCTTTTGTGCCAGTTTGGGCGTTTAACTCCCATTCTTGTGCCACTTCCGGCGTTTAACGCTGGGCAGTTTTGAGCTGATTTGGAACGCCAGTTTGGGCCATCAAATCTTGGGCAAAGTATGGACTATTATACATTGCTGGAAAGCCCAGGATGTCTACTTTCCAACGCCGTTGAGAACGCGCCAATTGGGCTTCTGTAGCTCCAGAAAATCCACTTCGAGTGCAGGGAGGTCAGAATCCAACAGCATCTGCAGTCCTTTTCAGTCTCTGAATCAGATTTTTGCTCAGGTCCCTCAATTTCAGCCAGAAAATATCTGAAATCACAGAAAAACACACAAACTCATAGTAAAGTCCAGAAAAGTGAATTTTAACTAAAAACTAATAAAAATATACTAAAAACTAACTAAATCCTACTAGAAACATACTAAAAACAATGCCAAAAAGCGTACAAATTATCCGCTCATCACAACACCAAACTTAAATTGTTGCTTGTCCTCAAGCAACTGAAAATCAAATAAGATAAAAAGAAGAGAATATGCAATGAATTCCAAAAACATCTATGAAGATCAGTATTAATTAGATGAGCGGGGCTTTTAGCTTTTTGCCTCTGAACAGTTTTGGCATCTCACTCTATCCTTTGAAATTCAGAATGATTGGCTTCTATAGGAACTCAGAATCCAAATAGTGTTATTGATTCTCCTAGTTGAGTATGATGATTCTTGAACACAGCTACTTTATGAGTCTTGGCCGTGGCCCAAAGCACTCTGTCTTCCAGTATTACCACCGGATACATACATGCCACAGACACATAATTGGGTGAACCTTTTTAGATTGTGACTCAGCTTTGCTAGAGTCCCCAATTAGAGGTGTCCAGGGTTCTTAAGCACACTCTTTTTGCCTTGGATCACAACTTTATTTCTTTCTTTTTCTTTCTTTTTCTCTTTCTCCTTTTTTTTTTTCGTTTTTTTTGCTTCTTTTTTTTCAAATACATCCAACCAACTCCAATCCTTCTACCAATTAACATCTTAGAAGATTTCACAAAACCCCTATCGCTTAGCTTTCGACTTTTCGGAAATATATTAGCTGATGAATTAGTAGTTGTTGTTCTTGTTTCTTTAGTACCCTTAGTAGTTCCTATACCTGTCATGTTCCTTGGATTATTTACAAGCGGTATTCAAGCCCTTATTTTTGCTACTTTAGCTGCGGCTTATATAGGTGAATCCATGGAAGGCCATCATTAACTTAACAAATTTAGGAAATAAAAATTTATTAAAGTCCGGTTACTGCTTTTTCTTGCTTCAAGAATCATTTTTATGATTTTTCAGATCCTCAGTAACATGTCTCCTTTTTCATCATTCTTTCAAGAGCCAAGCAATCATGAACAACAAATTCAAAAGACATATGCACTGTTTAAGCATACATTCAGAAAACAAAAGTATTGCCACCACATCAAAATAATTAATCTGTTATAAAATCTAAAATTCATGCAATTATTCTCTTTTTCAATTAAGAACATTTTTTATTTAAGAAAGGTGATGGATTCATAGGACATTCTTAACTTTAAGGCATAGACACTAAGACACTAATGATCATAAGACACGAACATAGATAAACATAAGCATAAAATTTCGAAAAACAGGAAAATGAAGAACAAGGAAATTAAAGAACGGGTCCACCTTAGTGATGGCGGCTTGTTCTTCCTTTTGAAGATCTTATGGAGTGCTTGAGCTCCTCAATGTCTCTTCCTTGTCTTTGTTGCTCCTCTCTCATGATTCTTTGATCTTCTCTAATTTCATGGAGGAGGATGGAATGTTCTTGGTGCTCCACCCTTAGTTGTCCCATGTTGGAACTCAATTCTCCTAGGGAGGTGTTGATTTGCTCCCAATAGTTTTGTGGAGGAAAGTGCATCCCTTGAGGTATCTCAGGGATTTCATGATGAGTGGGATCTCTTGTTAACTCCATCTTTTTTTTAGTGATGAGCTTGTCCTCATCAATGAGGATGTCTCCTTCTATGTCCACTCCAACTGAATAACAGAGGTGACAAATGAGATGAGAAAAGGCTAACCTTGCCAAGGTAGAGGACTTGTCCGCCACCTTATAGAGTTCTTGGGCTATAACCTCATGAACTTCCACTTCCTCTCCAATCATGATACTATGAATCATGATGGCCCGGTCTAGAGTGACTTCAGACCGGTTGCTAGTGGGAATGATTGAGCGTTGGATAAACTCCAACCATCCCCTAGCCATGGGCTTGAGGTCGTGCCTTCTTAGTTGAACCGGCTTCCCTCTTGAATCTCTCTTCCATTGGGCGCCCTCTTCACAAATGTCTGTGAGGACTTGGTCCAACCTTTGATCAAAGTTGACCCTTCTAGTGTAAGGGTGTTCATCTTCTTGCATCATGGGCAAGTTGAATGCCAACCTTACATTTTCCGGACTAAAATCTAAGTATTTCCCCCGAACCATTGTAAGCCAATTCTTTGGGTCCGGGTTCACACTTTGATCATGGTTCTTGGTGATCCATGCATTGGCATAGAACTCTTGAACCATTAAGATTCCAACTTGTTGGATGGGGTTGGTAAGAACTTCCCAACCTCTTCTTCGAATCTCATGTCGAATCTCCGGATATTCACTCTTTTTGAGTTTGAAAGGGACCTCGGGGATTACCTTCTTCAAGGCCACAACTTCATAGAAGTGGTCTTGATGCACCCTTGAGATGAATCTCTCCATCTCCCATGACTCGGAGGTGGAAGCTTTTGCCTTCCCTTTCCTCTTTCTAGAGGTTTCTCCAGCCTTAGATGCCATAAATGGTTATGGAAAAACAAAAAGCAATGCTTTTACCACACCAAACTTAAAAGGTTTGCTCGTCCTCGAGCAAAAGAAGAAAGAAGAGAGTAGAAGAAGAAGAAATAGAGGAGATGGAGATGGCTTTGTGGTTCGGCCAAAGGGGGGAAGTAGTATTTAGGGTGTGTGAAAATGAAGGGGTGAAGATGGGTTTATATAGGGGTGGAGAGAGGGGTAGGGTTCGGCCATGGGAGGGTGGGTTTGGGAGGGAAAGTGGTTTGAATTTGAATGGTAAGGTAGGTGGGGTTTTATGAAGGATGGATGTGAGTGGTGAAGAGAAAGATGGGATTTGATAGGTGAAGGGTTTTTGGGGAAGAGTGGTTGAGGTGATTGGTGAATGGGTGAAGAAGAGAGAGGGTGGTGGGGTAGGTGGAGATCCTGTGGGGTCCACAGATCCTGAGGTGTCAAGGAAAAGTCATCCCTGCACCAAGTGGCGAGCAAAATTGCTCTTCATGCCAATTCTGGCGTTAAACGCCGAGCTGGTGCCCATTTCTGGCATTTAACGCCAACTTCTTGCCCTTTCCTGGCGTTTAACGCCAGTCTGGTGCCCCTTTCTGGCGTTAAACGCCCAGAATGGTGCCAGACTGGGCGTTAAACGCCCATTTGCTAGCTTCACTGGCGTTTAAACGCCAGCAAGTTCTCCTCCAGGGTGTGCTGTTTTTCTTTCTGTCTTTCATTCTGTTTTTGCTTTTTTTAATTGATTTTGTGACTTCTCATGATCATCAACCTACAGAAAACATAAAATAACAAAGGAAAATAGATAAAATATAACATTGAGTTGCCTCTCAACAAGCGCTTCTTTAATGTCAGTAGCTTGACAGAGGGCTCTCATGGAGCCTCACAGATACTCAGAGCAATGTTGGAACCTCCCAACACCAAACTTAGAGTTTGAATGTGGGGGTTCAACACCAAACTTAGAGTTTGGTTGTGGCCTCCCAATACCAAACTTAGAGTTTGGCTGTGGGGGCTCTGTTTGACTCTGTTTTGAGAGAAGCTCTTCATGCTTCCTCTCCATGGTGACAGAGGGATATCCTTGAGCCTTAAACACAAAGGATTCTTCATTCACTTGAATGATCAATTCTCCTCTGTCCACATCAATCACAACCTTTGCTGTGGCTAGGAAGGATCTACCAAGGATGATGGATTCATCCATGCACTTCCCAGTCTCTAGGACTATAAAATCAGCAGGGATGTAATGGTCTTCAACCTTTACCAGAACATCCTCTACAAGTCCGTAAGCTTGTTTCTTTGAATTGTCTGCCATCTCTAGTGAGATCCTTGCAGCTTGTACCTCAAAGATCCCTAGCTTCTCCATTACAGAGAGAGGCATGAGGTTTACACTTGACCCTAAGTCACACAGAGCCTTCTTGAAGGTCATGGTGCCTATGGTGCAAGGTATTGAAAACTTCCCAGGATCTTGTCTCTTTTAAGGTAATTTCTGCCTAGACAAGTCATCCAGTTCTTTAGTGAGCAAAGGGGGTTCGTTCTCCCAAGTCTCATTACCAAATAACTTGTCATTTAGCTTCATGATTGCTCCAAGGTATTTAGCAACTTGCTCTTCAGTGACATACTCATCCTCTTCAGAGGAAGAATACTCATCAGAGCTCATGAATGGCAGAAGTAAATCCAATGGAATCTCTATGGTCTCAGTGTGAGCCTCAGATTCCCATGGTTCCTCATTAGGGAACTCATTGGAGGTCAGTGCACGCCCATTGAGGTCTTCCTCGGTGGCGTTCACTGCCTCTTCCTCCTCTCCCAATTCGGCTATGTTGATGGCCTTGCACTCTCCTTTTGGATTTTCTTCTGTATTGCTTGGAAGAGTACTAGGAGGGAGTTCAGTAATTTTCTTGCTCAGCTGTCCCACTTGTGCCTCCAAGTTTCTAATGGAGGACTTTGTTTCAGTCATGAAACTTTGAGTGGTTTTGATTAGATCAGAGACCATGGTTGCTAAGTCAGAGTGGTTCTGCTTAGAATTCTCTGTCAGTTGCTGAGAAGATGATAGAAAAGGCTTGCTATTGCTAAACCTGTTTCTTCCACCATTATTGTTGTTGAAACCTTGTTGAGGTCTCTGTTGATCCTTCCATGAGAGATTTGGATGATTTCTCCATGAAGAATTATAGGTGTTTCCATAGGGTTCTCCCATGTAATTCACCTCTTCCATTGAAGGGTTCTCAGGATCATAAGCTTCTTCTTCAGATGAAGCATCCTTAGTACTGCCTGGTGCATTTTGCATTCCAGACAGACTTTGAGAAATCAAATTGACTTGCTGAGTCAATATTTTGTTCTGAGCCAATATGGCATTCAGAGTATCAATCTCAAGAACTCCTTTCTTCTGATTTGTCCCATTGTTCACAGGATTCCTTTCAGAAGTGTACATGAATTGGTTATTTGCAACCATTTCAATTAGTTCTTGAGCTTCTGTAGGCGTTTTCTTCAGATGAAGAGATCCTCCAGCAGAGCTATCCAAAGACATCTTGGATAGTTCAGAGAGTCCATCATAGAAAATACCTATGATGCTCCATTCAGAAAGCATATCAGAGGGGCACTTTCTGATCAATTGTTTGTATCTTTCCCAAGCTTCATAGAGGGATTCTCCTTCCTTCTGTCTGAAGGTTTGGACTTCCACTCTAAGCTTACTCAATTTTTTAGGTGGAAAGAACTTTGCCAAGAAGGCATTGACTAGCTTTTCCCAAGAGTTCAGGCTTTCTTTAGGTTGTGAGTCCAACCATATTCTAGCTCTGTCTCTTACAGCAAAAGGGAATAGCATAAGTCTGTAGACCTCAGGGTCAACCCCATTAGTCTTGACAGTGTCACAAATTTGCAAGAACTCAGCTAAAAACTGATGAGGATCTTCCAATGGAAGTCCATGGAACTTGCAATTCTGTTGCATTAGAGAAACTAATTGAGGCTTAAGCTCAAAGTTGTTTGCTGCAATGGCAGGGATATAGATGATTCTCCCATAGAAGTTGGGAGTAGGTGCAGTAAAGTCACCCAGCACCTTCCTTGCATTGTTGGCATTGTTTTTGTTTTCGGCTGCTATGGGTCCTTCTTCTTTGAAGATTTCTGTTAGGTCCTCTACAGAGAGTTGTGCCTTAGCTTCTCTTAGCTTTCGCTTTAAGGTCCTTTCAGGTTCAGGGTCAGCCTCAACAAGAATGCTTTTGTCTTTGCTCCTACTCATATGAAAGAGAAGAGAACAAGAAAATATGGAATCCTCTATGTCATCGTATAGAGATTCCTTGAGGTGTCAGAGGGATAGAAAAATAGAAGGAAGAGGTAGAAGAATTCGAACTTAGTGAGATAGAGTTCGAATTGTGCATTGAGGAGGAGTGGTACTCCATAAATAGAAGGATGTGAGAAGAGGGGAAGAAATTTTTTTGAAAATTAATTAAAAAGATTTTAAAAACATTTTGAAAAATAGTAATTGATTTTCGAAAACTAAGATTGAAAAAAAATCAAGTGATTTTTGAAAAAGATTTTGAAATTAGAAATCAAAAAGATATGATTGAAAACTATTTTGAAAAAGATATGATTAAGAAGATATGATTGAAAAGTTATGGTTTTAAAAAGATATGATTGAGAAGATATGATTTGAAAAACAATTTAAAAAGATTTGATTTTAAAAAAAAATTAATGACTTGGCTAACAAGAAAATATATGATTCAAACATTAAACCTTTCTCAACAGAAAAGGCAACATACTTGAAATGTTGAATCAAATCATTAATTGATAGCAAGTATTTTTGAAAAAGGAAAGAAATTGATTTTGAAAAAGATTTGATTGAAAAGATACGATTTGAAAAAGATTTGATTTTGAAAAATTTTGAAAACTTGAAAAAAATTTGAATTGAAAACAGAATCTTCCCTCTTGTGCCATCCTGGCGTTAAATGCCTAGAATGGTGCACATTCTGGCGTTTAACGCCCAAAGCACTACCCTTTTGGGCGTTAAATGCCCAGCCAGGCACCCTGGCTGGCGTTTAAACGCCAGTTTTTCCTTCTTCACTGGGTGTTTTGAACGCCCAGCTTTTTCTGTATAATTCCTCTGCTGCATGTACTGAATCTTCAGTTCCCTGTATTATTGACTTGAAAATAGAACCAAGATCAAATAAACAATGCATGCAAGACACCAAACTTAAAATGAGACACTAGACTCAACAAGAAACATAAAATATTTTTGGTTTTTATGATTTTGTAATTTTTTTTGGTTTTTTCGAAAATTAAGTGGAAAAGAAAATAAAGGTATCAAAATTCTTAATGAGAATTCCAGGAATCATGCAATGTTAGTCTAAAGCTTTAGTTTAAAGAAATTAGACATGGATAGCCAAGCTTCAGCAGGACATTGCATTCAAGAGCTAAATTGATGAGAATCAATCAGCTTTGGTGATGATAAGATCATCACCTTGAAACACTAGAATTCATTCTTAAGAACTCTGAAAAAATACCTAATCTAAGCAACAAGATGAACCGTCAGTTGTCCATACTCGAAACAGTCCCCGGCAACGGCACCAAAAACTTGGTGCACGAAATTGTGATCACTACTTTTCACAACTCAATTAATCCCCGGTAATGAATCCAAGAACTTGGTGTTCAATACCATGGTATAAACACAACTTCGCACAACTAACCAGCAAGTGCACTGGGTCGTCCAAGTAATAAACCTTACGCGAGTAAGGGTCGATCCCACGGAGATTGTTGGTATGAAGCAAGCTATGGTCACCTTGTAAATCTCAGTCAGGCAGATTCAAATGGTTATGGATGATATATGAATAAAACATAAAGATAAAGATAGAGATACTTATGTAATTCATTGGTGAGAACTTCAGATAAAGCAAATGGAGATGCTTTGTCCCTTCCGTCTCTCTGCTTTCCTACTGTCTTCATCCAATCCTTCTTACTCCTTTCCATGGCAAGCTGTATGTTGGGCATCGCCGTTGTCAATGGCTACAGTCCCGTCCTCTCAGTGGAAATGTTCAACGCACCCTGTCACGGCACGGCTATCCAGCTGTCGGTTCTCGATCATGTCGGAATAGAATCCAGTGATTCTTTTGCGTCTGTCACTAACGCCCCACAATCGCGAGTTTGAAGCTCGTCACAGTCATTCAATCATTGAATCCTACTCAGAATACCACAGACAAGGTTTAGACCTTCCGGATTCTCTTGAATGCAGTCATCAATTCTAGCTTATACCACGAAGATTCCGGTTAAAGAACCCAAGAGATATCCACCCAATCTAAGGTAGAACGGAGGTGATTGACGGTCACACGTTCATAGGTGAGAATGATGATGAGTGTCACGGATCATCACATTCATCAAGTTGAAGAACAAGTGATATCTTGGAATAAGAACAAGCTGAATTGAATAGAAGAACAATAGTAATTGCATTAATACTCGAGGTACAGCAGAGCTCCACACCTTAATCTATGGTGTGTAGAAACTCCACCGTTGAAAATACATAAGAACAAGGTCTAGGCATGGCCGTGAGGCCAGCCTCCCAATGATCTAAGATAGCATAAGACTAAAGATAGCTACCCCGATAAAAATACAATAGCAAAAGATCCTACTTATAGAGAACTAGTAGCTTAAGGTTTACAAAGATGAGTAAATGACATAAAAATCCACTTCCGGGCCCATTTGGTGTGTGCTTGGGCTGAGTATTGAAGCATTTTCGTGTAGAGACTTCTCTTGGAGTTAAACGCCAGCTTTTGTGCCAGTTTGGGCGTTTAACTCCCATTCTTGTGCCAGTTCCGGCGTTTAACGCTGGGCAGTTTTGAGCTGATTTGGAACGCCGGTTTGAGCCATCAAATCTTGGGCAAAGTATGGACTATTATACATTTCTGGAAAGCCCAGGATGTCTACTTTCCAACTCCATTGAGAGCGCGCCAATTGGGCTTCTGTAGCTCCAGAAAATCCACTTCGAGTGCAGGGAGGTCAGAATCCAACAGCATCTGCAGTCCTTTTCAGTCTCTGAATCAGATTTTTGCTCAGGTCCCTCAATTTCAGCCAGAAAATACCTGAAATCACAGAAAAACACACAAACTCATAGTAAAGTCCAGAAAAGTGAATTTTAACTAAAAACTAATAAAAATATACTAAAAACTAACTAAATCCTACTAGAAATATACTAAAAACAATGCCAAAAAGCGTACAAATTATCCGCTCATCACACACCATTATTTGAAATCTGAGTACCAACCTTACGTATGAAGCCTCGGTTCGGAAAACGAGGAAGAGGGCTAGGGCGGGTGCGGTGAGCTGGTAAGGCAGAGAAGAAGCCCTGAAGACCAGGAAATACTCCGGGAGCAGGAAGTGTGCGGAGACGGCGGAGTTGTAGGCGGTGATAGCGGCGGTGAAGGTTGTGAATGCGAGGACTGGAGGGAGCAAAGAGAGGACGACACAGGAGGAGAGGGTCGAGAGGAAGTGGCAGAGGTGGCGGAGGGAGGAGCGGTGCTGAGACGAATCAGACAATTCGACGAGTTGCGAACTTGCCATGGCAAAGACGATTTGAGCGGAGGAGGAGCGACATGCACAGGCGGCTTGAAGGAGACGCGGAACTGGAGCAGATTTGACGGCAAGCACTGGGTTGAACTGAACCGAGGCGGCGATGTTATGGTCATGGAGAGGAGAAGAGCTGAGGAACAGAGGAAGTGAGAACTGAGGAAGGGGTTGCTAACCCTAAATGTCTAATCGAGTGAGCGATTGAGTGGTGGTGAGAACTGAATCTAATCACTAAAAAATTATATATATATGCACTTCGGGGCGGGTAGGGGCGGGTTTAGCCTGATCCCGACCCCGCCCCGCCCCACTCATAAACCCGCCACGATTCAGACCCGCCCCGCTCCGGGTCGGGTTCAAACCCGCCCCGACCGGGTAGGGGCGGGGCGGGTACCCGCGGGTATGGGTACTGCTGCCATCCCTAAAATAAGCCCACCCTTTTATGTCACTCTTGTTAGTCACTTTGTGCTTTTTAATCCCCTTCTGTTTTATAACCACATTACTAGCCTTAAGCAGAAAAACAAAATAAAAATTCCAAGTTGAATCCTTGGTTAGCTTAAGATAGATATTGTGTATAATTTAAGTGTGGGAAATTTTATGGGAACATGGGATGATAGAAAAAAAGGGGAATTAAATTGAATAAGTTATTTGAAAATTTGGGAAGCATGCTCATGTGAAATCAAAATAATTAAATTATCATGTGCATTGATAAAAACAAAAAAGAAAAAAGAAAAAAATTAAGTAATTAAATAAGGGGATACAAAAAAAAATATTACCCCAAATGCAAAATAAAAAGAATCAATGCACATGGGACAAAATTCAAAAATAAGTTCGATACATGAGCATGTAATACAAAAGTGGAAAAAAAATTTAGGTAGCTAGGTAAAGTATTTTAAATTATATAAAGTGTGTATGTTAGGTGAGATCTTAGACCAATCAAGGATTCACTTTGTTAGCTCACTTAGCCTTATACATATATCCTCACCTTTACCTTAGCCCCATTACAACTTTGAAAAGACCTCATGATGTTTGCATTAGTATACTAAATATTTGTTGATTGGTTAGATGAAGAATAAAGTTTAGAAAGCATGATTAGAGAAGAGTAGAGTGATTGACCCTAGACACTTGAGAGTTAGAGTGATATACACTACTAGTAAGGGTTCAGTGCTTGATTCTATGTTCCCTGCTTTCATGAGCTATCTTCTTACAAGTTTACTTATTTTTACTGTATAATTTGAATTGGTGGAGTTTGGTTTGTACTTGTCTTGGAGAACTTGTTTGCTTTTAACCAAGTAGGTAGAAATATTTTGCATGTAGTTGCATTCACATAGATAAGTTGCATTGCACACTCTCTATCATTCCTCTTCACTCCTTTATGGCTTCTCTTGAGCTTAGCATGAGGACATGCTAATGTTTAAGTGTGGGGAGTTTGATAAACAACTATTTTATGGATTATATTGTGTTTAATTGAGTGGTTTTTATCAAGCCTTTGCATACTTATTCATACTATTTGCATGGTTTTACATTCTCCTTCCTGATTTTGTGCTATGATTGAAAACATGCTTCTTTGGCTTTTATTTTCTTTTATTTAAATTCTCTCTTATTATCATTTGATGATTTGATATGTGTGTTAAGTGATTTCAGGGATTACAGGGCAAGAATGGCTTAGAGGATGGAAAGGAAGCATGCAAAAGTGAAAGGAATACAAGAAGTTGAAGAAATTGCTAAGCTGTCCAGCCTGACCTCTTCGCACTCAAACGGTCAAAACTTGAGCTACACAGATCCAAATGACACAGTTCCAGTTGCTTTGGAAAGCTAACATCTGGGACTTCGATTTGATATATAATTTCTCATAGTGTCCGTACAGATAGGCGATGCGAACGCGTGCTCGATGCGGACGCGTCGCATCTGAGAAAATCAGCGTGGTAGATTTCATAACCAGCAAATTTTGGGCTATTTTCGGCCCAGTTTCAAGTCCAGAAAACACAGATTAAAGGCTGCAAAGTAGAGGAATGAAGAGAGATGACTCATATTTCACTTTTCATAATTTAGATGTAGCTTTTAGAGAAAGAGGCTCTCTCCTCTCTCTTAGGATTTAGGATTAGGATTCCTTTTAAAGGATTTTCGGATTTGTTCTTCTCAACTTCTAGGTTTAATATTCCTTTTATTTATTTTCTCAATTTGGCTTATGAGCCATTCATGTTATGATTTTCTTAATTAACATAATTTGAGGTATTTCAGACTCATGATTGCTTTCCTTTATTTATATAAATAATTTAGATTTTTCTCTTCTTGGCTTGGGTTGATTAATTGGTAACTCTTGAGTTATCAAACTCATCGTGATTGATAATTGTTATTCTTGCTGATTAATTTAGATTCCTATAACTCTAGTCTTTCCTTAAGGAGTTGACTAGGACTTTAGGTGTTAAATTAATTTTTCCACTTAACTGACCTTCATTGTTAGAGGTTGACTTAGTGGGAGCAAAAGTATAATTCTCATCACAATTGATAAGGATAACTAGGATAGGACTTCCAGTTTTCATACCTTGCCAAGAGCTTTATTAGCTATTATTTTGACGACTTGTTATTTTACATTACTTGTTCAACCCTTTTGAAAACCCCAAAATATACCTTTGCATAACCAATAATAAGAACACCTCCATGCAATTTCTTGAGAAGACGACCCGAGGTTTAAATACTTCGGTTATCAATTTTAAGGGGTTTGTTACTTGTGACAACCAAAACGTTTGTACGAAAGGATTTTCTGTTGGTTTAGAAGCTGTACTTACAACGCAATTATTTTTTTATATTTCTTTACCGATAGGAAATCCGATCGTCAGACCCGCTGAATCCTTTTGCTTGGGTTGCTGAATCAGTAAAGGAATATGTTTCTGTGTTTGATGATGAGCGTAGTATTGCATAGTTGGGTTCTGCTTCTTCTTGGGTTAGGGAGGGTAGTGATGTGAAGCCTAAGTTTCTTCCGTGTACTGTTGATGATCGTGTTTTTCATCGTGGGGAGGGGTTTGAATTCTTTTTATTTATATATGTATTTTTGTGGACTTGGGTGTTAGATTCCTGTTCTCTGAGTTTGAATGTGGTGTGTTGATGCAGTTGAACTGTGCACCGTCACAGTTGCATCCTAACTCGTGGGCGTTTGTTAGGACTTTTCAAATTCTGATGGGGTGTTTAGAGGTTGAGCCTTCACTAGAAGTTTTCTTTGTGTTATTTCAATGTAAGGGGGTTTGGCGGGGTTGTTGGTTAAATTTTGCCAGTGTTCCTGGCCGTGCTATATTTAGCTTGTACAGGTCTTATTATAAGGGGTTTAAGTCCATGTTTTTGAAAATAGGTGTTGTGGAAGGTGAATATCCATGGTTTGTTGACGAGTCTTTGCTGGAAATGTTTCCTCTGTTCTGGGTTCCGAGACCTAGGCAGATACTTGGTATGGACGGGATGGAGTATAGGAATGAAATGCTCGTGGAGTTTTTGGTTAATCATATTTCATCATCGGGTTTGCTGTCTGTTGTTGAGCTCCTTGAGTAAGAAGGTGATAGGGATGTCCTTGATGGATATATAGGTAACTATCTTGTTTGATGGTTGTATGTGTTCTTTGTTTGGAGATGTTAATATATAAATTTTTGTTGTACTTGTAGTTGAGAAGGCACCGAAAGTGACTTCATCCAGTTTGCGGGCTTTTTTCCGAACTAAGAACATCGAGAAACAAGGTTGGACTAGTCAGGCTATGGCGGAGAGGGGTGCTGAGGTCAATCAGCCGTCTCCTAAGAAGATTAGCTTTAAGAGGAAAAGAAGGGAGAGAAAGAAAAGTAAGAATGTGGTCGAGGAAAAAATAGAGGGGGAGGTCAACCTGGATCAAGTGAAGAAGTTTACTGAGAATCATAAAGTATTGCATAGTTATAGGGGGGATGATGATTTGATGTAACAACCCCGGTTTTCGAGTACGCGAAATCTTTTCTGAAAGTACGGAGAACCCCGGAGGATTAGTAAGGGGAGAACCTTTGATATATCATCAAGTATCTCAATCCTTATTGTCATTATGTCATCTTTAAGCTAGAACCTTTTCGAGACAAGCTCGATAACGTAGTCACGAAAAACCTAGTTTTTGAACCGTATCAGTTTGGAGTTTTGATCCTATTTTTCGTAAATAATATCAGTTTGATGAACCAGACTCGATTCATGAGAGAAGAGAGATAATAGGATAATATTATAATTATATTAATATTAGAAGCTTCTTGAATGATGTTATAAGGTTACTTGGTCTGTTTTAGTTGAAAACGAAAAATCAGTTTAACCGGGTTCACAGTTTACTGGTGCAGCTTAGCACCAGCACTCTCTGATAACTTTAGCAATGATAAGGTCTCATTATACATGTTTTATTCTTATAATAAATATGTTATTAGTGTCATTTATGCTAGTAGCTCAGAAAATAATTTTTAGAGAAGTTTTTATAAGTGTTTCGATACACCTAGTTTTAGTAGTTGTACACCAGAGATATTTTAATATTATTTTAATCCACCTCCAAGCCAACCAATCACCACTCACTTTACACCCCCAAAACCTCCAAGGCTGTCTCATTTCTTCATTTTGGCCGAAAATAACAAGAGAGAAAAGAGAGAAACTTTCATGAACACTTAATCTTCAAAACTTGATTTCTTTTGAACTAAAACTCAAATCAAAATTCCGATTTCACCAAAATGATCCTCTCTTCTTTCTCTAGATAACCATATAACATATCAAGGCTGGAAATAAGGTGATATGGCTGTCTCCCTCCCTCTTCAATTCGGTTTTCAAGGAAAACCATGCAAAACATGTGTTTTCTTGATGTTCTTCCTTAGGAATCATGCTTAACTTGACTTGAGGGCCAAGAAACGTTAATTTCCAGCAAGTATAAGGTGAGATATCCCTTTCTAACATGCTGAGTGAGATTTGGTCAGTTGAGGATTTTTGGATTTAAAGTTGTTCTTGATGTGATTTAGGAGGAAAAAGTGCTTAAGGACCACCTAAGGACATAACCGAATTAGGAGCAGCAAAACCAGGTAGGGTTTGGTAAAATTAATCTTGATTGATTGTGTTTGAGTTGTCTGATTATGATATGGTTTGGTTATACTTGAAATTGATTGTTTATATGAGTGATTCTTGTTGAAATTTTGGTGAAAATTTGATGAAATTTGATGATATTCAACTTTGAATTTGTGTTCTTCATGGCTGCTGAAAAATGAAACCCTAGGCCTTAAATTGGGGTTCAATTTGTGTTAAAATCATGTGGAAAAGATGGGGTTTTAGTGGCTGGGAATTTATTTTGAATTATGGTAAAAATCAGTTGCTGAAAAGATTGAAAAACGGGTAAAAACAAAGAAAGAATCTGAAGAATTTACGAAGAACACTTTGAGTGTGGTGAAGAACATTGAAGAACACCTTTTAGATCTTAGAAAGGGCAATGTTGTAATTATTTTGGTGTTTGAGGAGTTATTTTGTAATTTCTAAAAGTTAGGGTGGTTAAAATAGAAATATTAAAAGTTACGGATGGTAAAAAGTAAATTTTAAAGGTTAAAAGTTAAAGTGGGGTAATTTTCGAAAATTTAATAATAAAATAATAAATAATAATAAAATATTAAATAATAATATTTAATTAAAAATAATATTTTAATAAAAATAATAAAATAATGCGAAAAAGGTAGTTTTCTGTAAAAGCTTTAGAAAGACAACTTTAAGCGCAGAATCTCATAATTACCTTCATAAAACACTAGGGAGTGGTAAGAACATATTAGTGAGGCAAAGATAAAAGAAAGATAAAAAGTTGAAGAAAAACAGTCAGAGACTAGTGAACGAACTAGGGCAACATAGTTAGTCCTTAAGTTGCGACTAGGGTTAGGTATTATATGAAAAGTTAAACTGTTTCAGTATAGACTTAATGAACCTATACTTGGGACAGGCTAACTATTCATACCGAAATTTACATAAGCTTTAAATACATACGTTAAACAGAGAAATCAGAGCAAAGTAAAGAGGCAAAGAGAAAAGAGTAGTATGATAAAAAGCAGAGGATCTGTTGAAGGGTCATTTGTTGCTTGAAGCAACCCAAGAGACGCTTGTTTGTTCATTTGTTGCATTAAGGCAACTCCAGAGTTATTTGTTTTTTCATATGCTGCATTGAGGCAGTCAGATAAATAGTGGTACGACCACAGAATATTTTCCAGTGCTACACAGCTATTGGGAGCTATACCTGCAACTGATAACCTGGGATCACTTGCAGAGGATATTAATTCATACACGGCTAGAATGCTGATGCGTGAGCATCTTTTCTATCTTTTTCTAGTGAATTTGCATCTAAATTGTTGAGTTTAATAAAGAATTAATTATCTTTTAGCCACTATGGATGCTACTTTGAGTCTTGTGCATTTCTATTTATTTTAGGTAGCATTCAGCTGGATTTAATAGAGTTTTTGCAGCATAAGAATTAAAGGAAAAAACCAGCGAGGAGCGATGCGTATGCATATCTGACGCGTGCGCGTGATTTGGAGCTTTCCATGGCGACGAGTGCACGTAGATGATGCGTACGCGTGATTTGAAGATTTTCACAGCAATGCGTGCGCGTACATGACGCGTACACGTGACACGCGGAAAAGTCTATCGGATTAGTTATAAAAAGGGATTCCATTAGTTAACTTTTCATGCCATCAGATTGGAACTCAGTACATTTTACCTGAATCCTTATTTTCTCTCTTGACCATGAGCAACTAAACCTCCACTGTTAAGGTTAGGAGCTCTGTCTATTTGTATGGATTGATTTTATTACTTTTTCTATTTTAATTCATGTATGGATTTATAATTTAAGAATTGTTTTCGCTCTTCATCTTATGAATTTGGGTGGAACGGAAGTATGACCCTCTTTCTATTTGAGTTCTTGTATAACTTGAAAAAGCTCTTTACTTGAACAACAGCTTGAAAATATTTTCTCCTAAATTTTAATTATCTGGATTTAACAGGATACGTGACTGATGAGCGAATAATTTATACGTTTTTTGGCAATGTTTTTAGTATGTTTTTAGTATGTTTTAGTTAGTTTTCATTGTATTTTTATTAGTTTTTAGTTAAAAATCACTTTTCTGGACTTTACTATGAGTTTGTGTGTTTTTCTATGATTTCAGGTATTTTCTGGCTGAAATTGAGGGACCTGAGCAAAAATCTGATTCAGAGGCTGAAAAGGACTGTAGATGCTGTTGGATTCTGACCTCCCTGCACTCGAAGTGGATTTTCTGGAGTTACAGAAGCCCAATTGGCGCGCTCTCAATTTCTTTAGAAAGTAGACATCCTGGGCTTTCCAGCAATGTATAATAGTCCATACTTTGTCCGAGATTTGATGGCCCAAACAGGCGTTCCAAGTCAGCTCAAGAATTCTGGCGTAAAACGCCGGAACTGGCACAAGAATGGGAGTTAAACGCCCAAACTGGCACAAAAGCTGGCGTTTAACTCCAAGAAAAGTCTCTACACATGAAAGCTTCAATGCTCAGCCTAAGCACACACCAAGTGGGCCCGGAAGTGGATTTTTATGTCATTTACTCATTTCTGTAAACCCTAGGCTACTAGTTCTCTACATATAGGACCTTTTACTATTGTATTCTCATCTTTGGATCTTTGATCATCTTGAGATCTTTGAATCTTTTGATCATGTTTTGGGGGCTGGCCTCACGGCCATGCCTAGACCTTGTTCTTATGTATTTTCAACGGTGGAGTTTCTACACACCATAGATTAAGGTGTGGAGCTCTGCTGTACCTCGAGTATTAATGCAATTACTATTGTTCTTCTATTCAATTCAGCTTATTCTTATTCTAAGATATTCATTCGTACCCAAGAACATGATGAATGTGATGATTATGTGACGCTCATCATCATTCTCACTTATGAATGTGTGCCTGACAACCACTTCCGTTCTACAAGCAAACAAGGCTTGAATGTTTATCTCTTGGATTCCTTAATCAGAATCTTCGTGGTATAAGCTAGAATTGATGGCGGCATTCAAGAGAATCCGGAAGGTCTAAACCTTGTCTGTGGTATTCTGAGTAGGATTCAAGGATTGAATGACTGTGACGAGCTTCAAACTCCTGAATGCTGGGCGTTAGTGACAGACGCAAAAGAATCAATGGATTCTATTCCAACCTGATTGAGAACCGACAGATGATTAGCCGTGTTGTGACAGAGCACGTTGAACATTTTCACTAAGAGGACGGGACTGTAGCCACTGACAATGGTAATGCCCAACATACAGCTTGACATGGAAAGGAGTAAGAAGGATTGGATGAAGACAGTAGGAAAGCAGAGAGACGGAAGGGACAAAGCATCTCTATACGCTTATCTGAAATTCTCACAAATGAATTACATAAGTATCTCTATCTTTATTTTATGCTTTATTCATAAATCATCCATAACCATTTGAATCTGCCTGACTGAGATTTACAAGGTGACCATAGCTTGCTTAATACCAACAATCTCCGTGGGATCGACCCTTACTCGCGTAAGGTTTATTACTTGGACGACCCAGTGCACTTGCTGGTTAGTTGTACGAAGTTGTGATAAGGAGTTGAGATTGCAATTGAGCGTACCATGTTGATGGCGCCATTGATGATCACAATTTCGTGCACCAGTGACATATAATCCTTTTATTTTTGGGTAATTAGAGTTTTTGTGGCATATAAAACTGAAATTTGATAATCACCCTCTAATTGGAATTAATTGACCAAGGAATTGGCTGTTGATGAATTTTAGAGGAGAC
Organism: Arachis stenosperma; assembly: GCF_014773155.1. Taxonomy (NCBI): domain Eukaryota; kingdom Viridiplantae; phylum Streptophyta; class Magnoliopsida; order Fabales; family Fabaceae; genus Arachis; species Arachis stenosperma. The sequence goes on along the minus strand of NC_080386.1, from coordinate 16,267,054 downwards.
TAGAAAGGTCTAAGGAATTAGGGCCTTGTCACATTGGTGCACGAAATTGTGATCACTACTTTGTCCATATTCGAATAATCCCCTAGTAATGGCTCCAAAGACTTGGTGCTCAATACCATGGCATAAACACAACTTCGCACAACTAACCAGCAAGTGCACTGGGTCGTCCAAGTAATAAACCTTACGCGAGTAAGGGTCGATCCCACGGAGATTGGTGGTATGAAGCAAACTATGGTCATCTTGTAAATCTCAGTCAGGCAGACTCAAATGGGTATAGATGATGAATAAAGTAATAAGATAAAGATAGAGATACTTATGTATATCATTGGTGTAAGAGCTTCAGACAAGCGTATGAAGATGCCTTCCCTTCTGTCTCTCTGCTTTCCTAATGTCTTCATCCAATCCTTCTTACTCCTTTCCATGGCAAGCTTATGCAAGGGTTTCACCGTTGTCAATGGCTACCTCCCATCCTCTCATTGGAAATACGTTCCTGATGCTCTGTCACAGCATCGGCTATCCATCTGTCGGTTCTCAATCAGGCCGGAATAGAATCCAGTGATTCTTTTGCATCTGTCACTAACGCCCCGCCCTCAGGAGTTTGAAGCACGTCACAGTCATTCAATCATTGAATCCTACTCAGAATACCACAGACAAGGTTAGACCTTCCGGATTCTCTTGAATGCCGCCATCAGTTCTTGCCTATACCACGAAGACTCTGATCTCACGGAATGGCTGGCTCGTTTGTCAGGCGAGCACTCGGTTGTCAGGCGATCAACCATGCATCATGTAATCAGAAATCCAAGAGATATTCACTAAGCCTCAGATGCTTGTAGAACAAGAATGGTTGTCAGTCACCTTGTTCATAGGTGAGAATGATGATGAGTGTCAATCATCACCTTCATCAAGTTGAAGAACAAGTGATATCTTGGACAAAGAACAAGCGGAATTGAATAGAAGAACAATAGTAATTGCATTAATACTCGAGGTACAGCAGAGCTCCACACCTTAATCTATGGTGTGTAGAAACTCCACCGTTGAAAATACATAAGAACAAGGTCTAGGCATGGCCGAATGGCCAGCCTCCCAAAGTGAGTTCAATCATCAAAACATGATCAAAAGACTCTCTATATTACAATAGTAAAAGGTCCTACTTATAGAAAACTAGTAGCCTAAGGTGTACAAAGATGAGTAAATGACATAAAAATCCACTTCCGGGCCCACTTGGTGTGTGCTTGGGCTGAGCAATGAAGCATTTTCGTGTAGAGACTTCTCTTGGAGTTAAACGCCAGCTTTTATGCCAGTTTGGGCGTTTAACTCCCAATTAGGTGCCAGTTCCGGCGTTTAACGCTGGAATTTCTGTAGGTGACTTTGAACGCCGGTTTGGGCCATCAAATCTTGGGCAAAGTATGGACTATCATATATTGCTGGAAAGCCCAGGATGTCTACTTTCCAACGCCGTTGAGAGCGCGCCAATTGGGCTTCTGTAGCTCCAGAAAATCCACTTCGAGTGCAGGGAGGTCAGAATCCAACAGCATCTGCAGTCCTTTTCAGTCTCTGAATCAGATTTTTGCTCAGGTCCCTCAATTTCAGCCAGAAAATACCTGAAATCACAGAAAAACACACAAACTCATAGTAAAGTCCAGAAAAGTGAATTTTAACTAAAAACTAATAAAAATATACTAAGAACTCAACTAAAACTACTAAAAACATACTAAAAACAATGCCAAAAAGCGTACAAATTATCCGCTCATCACACATATAGTTTGCCATAAATTAAATCCTACATGATTAAAATAGTTAGTAAGAAAAGTTAATCCGGAAAAATAGATAACTCTGAAGTCTTAACTGTTTCTCCAATATTTTATTTTCAACTTATTTACTTGCGTGCCTGCCTTCTGATATTTTAAATTTAAACCTTTTGAACATCTCAAAACCCTTTTCTGCTTGCCTAACTAAGTAGATCATTTAACCATTGTTGCTTGATCCATCAATCCTCGTGGGATCGACCCTCACTCACCTGAGGTATTACTTGGTACGACCCGGTGCACTTGCCGGTTAGTTTGTGGTTGTTAAATCACCGCACCAAGTTTTTGGCACCGTTGCCGGGGATTGATTGTGATTAACAACTATTAGTTGTTTGATTGCTTAGATTAGGCGTTTTAGTTTTAATTTTATTTAACTTTTGCTTTATTAATTTCGAAAAAAAATTATTTTATCTCTTTACACAGGTTGCCTCATTGGGAAGTCTCTGCACTCTGACATAGAGATTCCCATCTTTTCTTGTTTTCTGTTTGTTTATGCGTAGGAACAGAGACAAAGAACATCTCTTAGACTTTGATACTGAATCTAAAAGGACTTTCAGGCGGCGTTTACAACAGGCAAGACTTTACAAGGCTGTAGAACCCACTATGGATCCTAATAATGCTGATAATGCCAATGTGGCAAATCCGAATGGGAATGAGCAACAAAGTAGAGTACTTGGCTCTTACTCTGCTCCTACTGCAGATCTTTATAGAAAAAATATTGTGGTGCCTCCTATAGCTGCGATCAACTTTGAGTTGAAGCCACAACTGGTCACCCTGGTGCAACAAAACTGGCAGTATCATGGTCTTCCCCACGAAGACCCAAATCAGTTTATTTCTAGTTTTCTGCAAATCTGTGATACTGTGAAGACAAATGGAGTAAACCTAGAGGTGTACAAACTCATGTTCTTCCCGTTTGCTCTGAGGGATTGAGCAAAGCTATGGTTAGATTCCCAATCCAAAGAGAGTTTGGATACTTGAAACAAGGTTGTTACTGAGTTTCTCACTAAATTTTTTTCACCAAAGAAGCTGACTAAGCTTAGGGTGGAGGTTCAGACCTTCAGATAGAAGGATGGTGAAACTCTGTATGAAGCTTGGGAGAGATACAAGCTACTGACTAGGCAATGTCCTCTGGACATGTTCTCCAAATGGACTCAACTAGACATCTTTTATGAAGGTTTGGGTGAAATATCCAAGATGTACTTAGATAATTCTGCAGGAGGTTCATTACACAAGAAGAAGACACCGGAGGAGACTATTGATCTTATTGAATTGGTTGCTAGCAACCAATATTTATACTCATCTAACAGGAATCCTGTGAACTCTGAGGCTCCTCAGAAGAAGGGTGTCATGGAAGTAGAAGCTCTTAATGCTATTCTTGCTTAGAATAAGCTTATGTCTCAGCAAATAAGTCTACTTACTCAACACATGGGTGGCATGCAAGTCTCAGCTATCAACACCCAAAATCCACCTCAAGAGGTCTCTTATGACATGACAGGTAACTTTGTGCAAAATGATAATTATGATTATGCTTAACCCTCTTCTGAACAGGTCAATTACATGGGGAGTGCTCCTAGAAATCCCAATAATGATCCCTATTCTAAGACCTACAATCAGGGGTGGAGAAATCACCCAAATTTTGGGTGGAGAGAGCAACCTCAGAGGCCACAAAATTTTAATCATAATTCTCAGGGTGGTTTTCAACAGAATAATTTTAATAACCACCAGTTTCAGTCATCTCAGCAAGCAACTTCTCAGCCCCAACAGAATAATAATTTGGAAGCAATGTTGATAAGTTTTAGATAGAAAACCAGAGCATCAATCAAGAACTTAGAGATTCAGATGGGTCAATTAGCCATAAAAGTTAATGAAATTGATCAAAGGACCACTAATAGCCTTCCTAGTAATACAGTGGTGAATCCAAGAGAGGAATGCAAGGCTATCACCTTGATAAGTGGAAAAGTGGCAAGTATGGAAGCACAAGTTGCTGAGGAGCCAGTTGAAAAAGATTGCAAGGTTATTCAACTGAGAAGTGGTAAAGTAGCTGGCTCTGAGGCCAAGGTCAATGAAGAGTCAGTTGAAAAAGAAGCTCCAGAGGAGAAGAAGGAAGAAGAAGAGCACACCCTTCCAAAGCGTGCGGACAACCCATTCCTAGACTCTCTTGACACTCATCCTACATTGCCAAAGGCTCCTGAGTAAAAGCCTAAAATGCCATATCCTCAGAAACTTCAAAAGGAGACCAAGGACAAGCAGTTTTCAAAGTTCTTGGAAGTCTTCAGAAAGTTGCAAATCAATATTCCTTTTTCTGAGGTTTTCGAACAAATGCCTATCTATGTCAAGTTCATGAAGGAGCTTGATGAGTGGATAATTTATACGCTTTTTGACATTATTTTTACATAGTTTTTAGTATGTTTTAGTTAGTTTTTATTATATTTTTATTAGTTTTTATGAAAAATTCACATTTCTAGACTTTACTATGAGTTTGTGTATTTTTCTGTGATTTCAGGTATTTTCTGGCTGAAATTGAGGGATCTGAGCAAAAATCTGATTCAGAGACTGAAAAAGGACTACAGATGCTGTTGCATTCTGACCTTCCTGTACGCGAAATAAATTTTCTGGAGCTACAAAAGTCCAATCGGCGCGCTCTCAATTGGGTTGAAAATTAGACATCTTGGGATTTCCATAAATGTATAATAGTCCATACTTTGCTCAAGATTTAATGGCCCAAACTGGCGTCTAAACGCCGGTTAGAAACCCTTTTCTGGCATAAAATGCCAGAACTGGCACCAAAGCTGGAGTAAAACACCAAGGAAAGTCTATGCACATGAAAGCTTCAATGCTCAGTCCAAGCACACACTAAGTGGGCCTTGGAAATGGATTTCTGCACTATCTACTTATTTCTGTAAACCCTAGTAACTAGTTTAGTATAAATATGACTTTTTATTATTGTATCTTTAGATCATTTTTGAGACTATATTTGGATCACTTTTGATCTCTTGATCACGTTTTGGGGGCTGGCCATGCGGCCATGCCTGGACCTTCATCACTTTTGTATTTTCAACGGTGGAGTTTCTACACCTCATAGATTAAGGTGTGGAGCTCTGTTGTTCCTCATGAATCAATGTAAAGTACTATTATTTTTCTATTCAATTCACGCTTATTCTTATTCTAAGATATTCACTCGTACTTCAACCTGATGGATGTGATGATCCGTGATACTCATCATCATCCTCCCTTATGAACACGTGCCTGACAACCACTTCTGTTCTATCTGTGAGAGCTTGAGTGTGTATCTCTTGGGTTCTTGGTTCACGATGCATGATTGCCTCTCCTGACAATAGAGCCTTTCAATTCTGTGAAATCAGAGTCTTCGTGGTATAAGCTAGAACCAATTGGTAGCATTCTTGAGATTCGAAAAGTCTAAACCTTGTCTGTGGTATTCCGAGTAGGATCTGGGATGGGATGACTATGACGAGCTTCAAACTCATGACTGTTGGGCGCAATGACAGTGCGCAAAAGGATCATTGGATCTTATTCCAACACAAGTGAGAACTGACAGATGATTAGCCCTACGTAACCCGTAGCCGAACCATTTTCACTGAGAGGACGGATGGTAGCCATTGACAATGGTGATCCCCCAACATACAGCTTGCCATGGAAAGGAGTATGAATGATTGGATGAAGGTAATAAGAAAGCAGAAGTTCAGGAGCAACAAAGCATCTCCATACGCTTATCTGAAATTCCCACCAATGAATTGCATAAGTATCCCTATCTTATTTTATGTTTTGTTTATCTTTTCATTATCTAAACTCTCATAACATTCTGAATCTGCCCGACTGAGATTTATAGGATGACCATAGCTTGCTTCAAGCCGACAATCTCTGTGGGATCGACCCTTACTCACGTAAGGTATTACTTGGACGACCCAGTGCACTTGCTTGTTAGTTATATCAAAGTTGTGTATCATAATTTCGTGCACCAGAGCTGTTGTCAAAGAAGAAGCGTTTAAAGGGAGATGAGACAGTAGTCCTGAAGAAGATGAACTTCTTATTACCATTCATGAGCTCTGAAGAATATTCTTCTTCTGAAGAAGATGAAGTTACTACTGAAGAGCAAATTGCTCAATATCTAGGAGCAATCATGAAGCTCAATGCCAAGTTATTTGGTAATGAGACTTGGGAGGATGAACCTCCATTGCTCATCAATGAACTGAATACATGGATTCAGTAGATATTGCCTCAAAAGAAACCGGATCCCAGAAAGTTCTTTATACCTTGCACCATAGGCACCATGACCTTTGAAAAGGCTCTGTGTGACCTGGGGTCAGGTATCAACCTCATGCCACTCTCTGTAATGGAGAAACTAGGGATCTTTGAGGTACAAGCTGCAAGAATCTCACTAGAGATGGCAGACAAATCAATGAAAATGGCTTATGGAATTGTTGAGGATGTCCTAGTGAAGGTTGAAGGCCTTTACATCCCTGTTGACTTCATAATCCTAGACACTGGGAAGGATAAGGATGAATCCATCATCCTTGGAAGACCTTTCCTAGCCACAGCAAGGGCTGTGATTGATGTGGACAGAAGAGAGTTAGTCCTTCAATTGAATGAGGACTACCTTGTTTTTAAGGTTCAAGGATTTTCTTCTGTGAACATGGAGAAGAAGCATGAAAAACTTCTCTCAATACAGAGTCAGATAGAGCCCCCACACTCAAACTCTAAGTTTGGTGTTGGGAAGGCACAATCATGCTCTGAGCATCTGTAAAGCTCTGAAAAGTGCTCACTGTCAAGCTATTGACATTAAAGAAGCACTTATTGGGAGGCAACCCAATTTTATTTTATTTATCTATGTTATTTTATGTTTTCTTTAGGATCATGATCATGTGGAGTTACAAAAACAACTGCAAAAATTAAAGAAAAATAAAAAATAGCATCAAAAATGGCACACCCTGGAGGACGAGCTTACTGGCGTTTAAACGCCAGTAAGGATACCAAAATAGGCGTTTAACGCCCAGCCTGGCACCATTCTGGGCGTTTAAATGCCAGAACTAGCAGGCAAACTGGCATTTAAACGCCAGTAAAAGTATAAAAATGGGCGTTTAAATGCCCAGTCTGGCACCTTTCTAGGCGTTTAAACGCCAGAAAAGGGCAGCAGACTGGCGTTTAAACGCCAAAAAAGGATAGCAGCCTTGCGTTTAAACGCCATAAAGGCACACAGAGGGGCGTTTAACACCAGCAAGGTGCAGGGATGCAAAATCCTTGACACCTCAGGATTTATGGACCCCACAGGATCCCCACCTACCTCAACTCACTCTCTCTCCCCTTCACACCTTTCCATAGCACTCTTCCCAAACCACTATTCACCTATCAAATCCATTCACTCTTCCCCAAAAACCCCACCATCAAACCCCACCTGCCTCACCATTCAAATTCAAAACACTTCCTTCCCAAACCCACCCACTTCAATTCGGCCACCCACCCTTCTCTTTCCCTATATATAGCCCTCCTTACCACCTTCGATTTCGCACATCTTAACCCACAAAACCCCCCTTGGCCGAACCCTTCACACACTTCTATCTCCTCTATTTCTTCTTCTTCTCCTCTTTTCTTTCTTCTTTTGCTCGAGGACGAGCAAACCTTTTAAGTTTGGTGTGGAAAAAGCCTTGCTTTTTTTTGTTTTTTCATAACCATTAATGGCACCTAAGGCCGGAGAAACCTCAAGGAAGAGGAAAGGGAAGGCAATTTCTTCCACCTCCGAGTCATGGGAGATGGAAAGATTCATCTCAAAAGCCCATCAAGACCACTTCTATGAAGTTGTTGCCAAGAAAAAGGTGATCCCCGAGGTCCCTTTCATACTCAAAAGGAGTGAATATCCAAAGATCTGACATGAGATTAAGAGAAGAGGGTGGGAAGCTCTCACCAATCCCATTCAACAAGTCGGAATCTTAATGGTTCAAGAGTTCTATGCTAATGCATGGATCACTAGAAACCATGATCAAAGTATGAACCCGAACCCAAAGAATTGGCTCACAATGGTTTGGGAGAAATACTTAGATTTCAGTCCAAAAAATGTGAGTTGGCATTCAATTTGCCAATTATGCAAGGAGATCTTCATCCTTTCACAAGAAGGGTCAACTTTGATCAAAGGTTGGACCAAGTCCTCATGGATATCTCTGTGGAAGGAGCCCAATGGAAGAGAGACTCCAAAGGCAAGCCGGTTCAACTAAGAAGGCTTGACCTCAAACCCATGGCTAGAGGATGGTTAGAGTTCATCCAACGCTCTATTATTCCTACTAGCAACCGGTCCGAAGTAACTGTGGATCGGGCTATCATGATCCATAATATCATGATTGGAGAGGAAGTGGAAGTTCATGAGATCATACCTCTAGAACTATACAAGGTTGCTGACAAACCTTCCACTTTAGCAAGGTTAGCCTTCCCTCATCTCATTTGTCACCTATGCAATTCAGCTGGAATTGTCATAGAGGAAGACACCCTCATTGAAGAGAACAAGCCCATCACCAAAAAGAGGATGGAGCAAACAAAAGAGCCCACTCATGGACCTCAACAAGCGCATGAGAAAGTTCCTCATCAAGAAATCCCTGAGATACCTCAAGGGATGCATTTTCCTCCACACAACTATTGGGAGCAACTCAACACCTCCTTATGAGATTTGAGTTCCAACATGGAGCAACTAAGGATGGAGCACCAAGAGCATTCCATTATCCTCCATGAAATTAGAGAGGGCCAAAGAGCCATGAGGGAGGAGCAACAGAGGCAAGGAAGAGACATTGAAGAGCTCAAGCACTCCATAAGATCTTCAAGAGGAAGAACTAGCCGCCATCACTAAGGTGGACCCGTTCTTTAATTTCCTTGTTCTTATTTTTCTGTTTTTCGATTTTTATGCTTTATATTTGACTATGTTTTAGCTTCATTACATGATCATTAGTGTTTAGTGTCTATGTCTTAAAGGTATGAATAATTCCATGTATCCTTCACCTTTCTTAAATGAAAAATGTTCCTAATTACAAAAGAACAAGAAGTACATGAATTTCAAATTTTATCTTGAAATTAGTTTAATTATTTTGATGTGGTGGCAATACTTTTTGTTTTCTGAATGAATGCTTGAACAGTGCATATTTTTGATAGTGCAGTTTATGAATGTTAAATTTGTTGGCTCTTGAAAGAATGATGAAAAAAAAGAGGAATGTTATTGATGATCTGAAAAATCATAAAATTGATTCTTGAAGTAAGAAAAACCAGTGAATAACAAAGCTTGTGAAAAAAAAAAGTGGCAAAAATTAAAAGAAAAAAAAAGAAAAAGCAAGCAGAAAAAGCCAATAGCCCTTAAAACTAAAAGGCAAGGGTAGAAAGGATCCAAGGCTTTGAGCATTAATGGATAGGAGGGCCCAAAGGAACAAAATCCTGACCTAAGCGGCTAAATCAAGCTGTCCCTAACCATGTACTTATGGCATGAAGGTCCAAGTGAAAAGCTTGAGACTGAGTGGTTAAAGTCGTGATCCAAAGCAAAAAGAGTGTGCTCAAGAACTCTGGACACCTCTAACTGGGACTTTAGCAAAGCTGAGTCACAATCTGAAAAGGTTCACCCAGTTATGTGTCTGTGGCATTTATGTATCCGGTGGTAATACTGGAAAACAAAGTGCTTAGGGCCACGGCCAAGACTCATAAAGTAGCTATGTTCAAGAATCAACATACTAAACTAGGAGAGTCAATACCACTATCTTAATTCTGAGTTCCTATAGATGCCAATCATTCTGAACTTCACAGGATAAAGTGAGATGCCGAAACTATTTAGAAGCAAAAAGCTACTAGCCCTGCACATCTAATTGGAACTAAGCTTCATTGATATTTTGGAATTTATAGTATATTCTCTTCTTTTTATCTTATTTTATTTTTAGTTGCTTGGGGAAAAGCAATAATTTAAGTTTGGTGTTCTGATGAGCGGATAATTTATACGCTTTTTGACATTATTTTTACATAGTATTTAGTATGTTTTAGTTAGTTTTTATTATATTTTTATTAGTTTTTATGCAAAATTCACATTTCTGGACTTTATTATGAGTTTGTGTGTTTTTCTGTGATTTCAGGTATTTTCTGGCTGAAATTGAGGGATCTGAGTAAAATTCTGATTCAGATGCTGAAAAAGGACTGCAGATGCTGTTAGATTCTGACCCTCCTGCACGCAAAATGGATTTTTGGCGCTCTCTCAATTGCGTTAGAAATTAGACATCCTGGACTTTCCAGCAATGTATAATAGTCCATACTTTGCCCAAGATTTAATGGCCCAAACTGGCGTCTAAACACCGGTCAGAGATCCTTTTCTGGCATAAAATGCCAGAACTGGCACCAAAGCTGGAGTAAAACGCCAAGGAAAGCCTATGCACTAGGGGTGTTCGCGGTGTGGTTTGGATCGGTTTTGAGTAAAAAATTCATCCGATCCGAATACTACTTTTACTTGCGGTGCGGTTTGGATTGGATGATCTTTTAAAAAAAATCCGATCCGATCCGATCCAATTTCAAGCGGTTTGGATTGGATTAGATTTGCAGTTTTATAAATTAAAAAAATTAAATACATATAACAAGTCTCAACATCAAATTTTAAATAATCAACAATGACATAACAAGTTTCAACAATATTTTAAAAAGCCAATGATAACATAACAATAGAAATAAAATTATAAGTTAGTTAAAATAATTAAATAAATAATATTTTGAATATAAAATATTTATTAAATAATAATAATACATGAATAATATAAAAATGTATAACAAATTGAACATGCTATAAGTATAATTGTAAATATAATAATAAAATAATAATATTATAGCATATTGTGCGGTTTGGATTGGATTGGATCAGTTATGAAAATTAGATCCGAAATCCGATCCGATCCAGCGGTTTGCAAAAAATAGAATCCAATCAAATCCGAATTAGTGCGATTTTAATTGGTTTTCGGTTTGAATTGAATTGGATGAGCGGTTTAATTTGGATCAGTTTGAATTTGAACACCCCTACTATGCACGTGAAAGTTTCAATGCTCAGGCCAAGTACCAAGTGGGCCCCAGAAATGGATTTTTTCACTATCTACTTATTTCTGTAAACCCTAGTAACTTGTTTATTATAAATAGTACTTTTTACTATTGTATCTTTAGATCATTTTTGAGACTATCTTTGGATCACTTTTGATCTCTTGATCACGTTTTGGAGGCTGGCCATTCGGCCATGCCTAGACCTTCATCACTTTTGTATTTTTAACGGTGGAGTTTCTACACCTCATAGATTAAGGTGTGGAGCTCTGCTGTTCCTCATGAATCAATGCAAAGTACTATTATTTTTCTATTCAATTCACGCTTATTCTTATTCTAAGATATTCACTCGTACTTCAACCTGATGGATGTGATGATTCGTGACACTCATCATCATCCTCCCTTATGAACGCGTTCCTGACAACTATTTCCGTTCTATCTGTGAGAGCTTGAGTGTGTATCTCTTGGGTTCCTGGTTCATGACGCATGATTGCCTCTCCTGACAATAGAGCCTTTCAATTTCGTGAAATCAGAGTCTTCGTGGTATAAGCTAGAACCAATTGGCAGCATTCTTGAGATTCGAAAAGTCTAAACATTGTCTATGGTATTCTGAGTAGGATCTGGGATGGGATGACTGTGACGAGCTTCAAACTCATGACTGTTGGGCGCAGTGACAGTGCGCAAAAGGATCATTGGATCTTATTCCAACACAAGTGAGAACTGACAGATGATTAGCCCTACGTAACCCGTAGTCGGACCATTTTCACAGAGAAGATGGATGGTAGCCATTGACAACGGTGATCCCCCAACATACAGCTTGCAATGGAAATGAGTATGAATGATTGGATGAAGGCAATAGGAAAGCAGAAGTTCAGGAACAACAAAGCATCTCCATACGCTTATCTGAAATTCCCACCAATGAATTGCATAAGTATCCCTATCTTATTTAATGTTTTGTTTATCTTTTCATTATCTAAACTCTCATAACCTTCTGAATCCGCCCAACTGAGATTTACAGGATGACCATAGTTTGCTTCAAGCCGACGATCTCCGTGGGATCGACCCTTACTCACATAAGGTATTACTTGGACGACCCAGTGCACTTGCTGGTTAGTTTTATAGTAGTTGTGTATCACAATTCGGTGCACCAGAGCTGTTGTCAAAGAAGAAGCGTTTAAAGGGAGATGAGACAGTAGTCCTGACTAAAAAATGTAGTGCTGTAATTCAGAATAACTTACCAAGGAAGATGTCAGATCGAGGGAGCTTTCAAATTCCATGCACCATTGGGAGCACAACCTTTGAGAAAGCCTTATGTGATCTAGGGACAAGTATAAATCTAATGCCCTTATCTGTGATGAAGAAGCTACAAATCTAAGAGGCACAACCCACAAAGATAGCATTACAGATGGCAGACAAATCTATGAAGCCTGCATACGGATTAGTGGAGAATATCTTGGTCAAAGTGGGTAAGTTACTCCTCCCAGCAGACTTTGTGATTCTTGACACGGGGGAAGATGAGAATGCCTCTATAATTCTAGGAAGACCATTCCTAGCCACTGGAAGAGCTCTGATTGATGTAGAAGTGGGTGAATTAGTGCTTAGAGTGCATGATGAGCAACTAGTCTTCCATGTTTTCAAAGATGTACATTCAGCAGGTGAAGAAGAGAGGTGTATGCAGACTGAGCTTATTGATCCAACCCTTCAAAAATTCCCTGATGATACACAGCAGAATCTGCAGCTCAAACCTCCCTTGGTAACAATCAATAAAATTTCTCCTGACATCAAACCTAAGTTTGGTGTTGGAAATGCATCATCTACCAAGGACGAGGTTCCCCAAAAGAAGAAAGTACCCAGAGGATAGAAAAACAAAAAGATCCCCACTGAAGGTTTCTCTCCAGGAATGAAAGTGGTGTTGACTAGCAATCCAAAGTGGATTTATACAGTAACCATAATCCTCTCTCTGGAGCATATTGAGCTACGTTATGGAGACACATGAAAGAAGTTCAAAGTAAGGGGTGAAGAGCTGAGCCCCTATGATCTTCCTCCCTAGAGGAGCTGACCGTCAAGCTAGTGACGGTAAAAAAGCGCTTGTCAGGAGGCAACCCGATAATTTCGTAGCCTTAGTTATTTTTCGTAGTAGTAGTTTTCTTACTTATTTGATTTTTATTGAGTTCTTACCAATTTTCTGATCATGCAGCTATTTTAGAACAGGAACCGGATAATTTAAAAAAAAGGGAGTACATGACGCGCAAGCGTCGCTGATGCGTACGCATCATATGCATGTGTGTGCAAAATAAAATTTGACAGAGAGTTGAGCGGGAGTAGCGCTGGAAGCACAAGCCACTTCACGCGTGTGCGTCATTTGCACTTTTCACCTTCCACACGTGCACGTCAGTGACGCGTACGCGTGACCTTAAAATTCGACGTAAATATGTGTTTGGGCAGAGAGTTGTGCTGGTTTGGGGCTGGAACTGTGCTAGACGCACAAAATTGACCACGCGTACGCGTCCCTGACACATGCGCGTCATTTGCACAAATGTTCATCCACACGTGCGCGTGCATGATGCGCACGCGTCATATGAAAATATTGGTGCCCAAGCCACGCGAACAGAGAGTTGCGCATGCGCGCACCTGCCTTCATGCAAATCGTGCAAAACCCAGGGCACGCGGACGCGTGCCTGACGCTGACGCGTCATTAAGAAAATTTGCGACCCACGCGTATGGGTGCCGTACGCGTACGCGTCACCTGCGCCGCACAATTACACTAGTTCACCACCCAGTTTTAAATTTTCTTTCTCTCTCTTCCATATCCTAATTCTCTCTTGTTCTTTTATCTTCTTATTCTTCTTTCATCATATTAATTGTTTTTGTGTCCCTCTTTGATTTCATTTCTTCTTTGCTTGAGGACAAGTAAACTTTTAAGTTTGGTGTTGTCGCTTCACTTGTAGATTTTCTATATTTATGGCACCAAAGGGAGGCGAATCATTTTTACGGAAGAGCACAACCTGAAGAATGAGATGGCCACTAGGATAACTGAGGTGGTTAAGTTCCTTTCACTCTATTTCTCTTCCATTTTTATTGTGTTGTCTTCTGTTCTCTGTTGCTTTGATTGCCTGCATGATCTTTAATACTATCTTTCAAAAAAAAAAAATAATTTGCCTCATGTATTGCTCACTGAGCTTGAATTTAAAAGAAAAAGAAGTGATGTATTGCATGAGAAATTGAGTTTATATTTAAGAGTAGTCTTATTTACTTAATTGTGGTGGTATTTTCTGTGATTTTGAATGCATGACATGAACAGTGCATATTTGAATTTGAATCAAAGGATGTTGATGTATAAGGAACAGGAATTTAGAGAATTATTATGACTTCTCTAAAATAAACAAAAAAATTTAGTCCTTGAAGCTAAAGAAACAGCAATATATATATATATATATATATATATATATATATATATATAAAAGCAAGGTCCAAGGCTCTGAGCATCAATGACTAGGGAGGTCAGACATGATTAAAAACTCAAAGAGTTATTTCCCTAGTCATATGCTTGTGGTGTAATTGTGTCAAGTAATCCTTGAGACAGAATACTTAGAGTCGAGACCAAATGCGTTTAACAGAGTATGCCAAAGACTTTGAGCACTACTGTCTGGGAGTAACTGAAAGAAAAATTAGAACTCAAAGAGAGTTCCGCAGTTAAGTGCTTGTGGTGTTTTTGTGTCAAATAAAGCTTGAAACAAAACATTTAAAGTCACGGCTAGGCTCAAGGTGCAAAGCACCAAAGAAAAATGAATTCAAGAAAAATTATGTTGTGTTCAAGGATTAAACTGGAGTATAAAGATCAGAGAATTCATAATATTATCCAGATCTTAATTCCGAATGACAATGACATCCTTCTGATTCAAAGGAGAGTGAGATGCCAAAACTATTCAGGATTACAGTTGTGAACCCCACTATAAGAAGAGACAGGAGCTTAATCGAACTCTCATTCTCATACAAATTCAAATCCTAAGCCTATATTAGTTTTGGTTGCTTGAGGACAAGTAACAATTCAAGTTTGGTGTTGTGATGCGTGAGCATCTTTCCTATCTTTTCCTAGTGAATTTGCATCTAAATTGTTAAGTTTAATAAAGAATTAATTATTTTTTAGCCACTATGGATGCTACTTTGAGTCTTGTGCATTTTTGTTTATTTTTGGTAGCATTCAGTTGGATTTGATGGAGTTTCTGCAGCACAAGAATTAAAAAAGAAAACCAGCGAGGAGCGATGCGTATGCGTACCTGACGCGTGCGCGTGATTTGGAGCTTTCCATGGCGATGCGTGCATGTGGATAACACATACGCGTGATTTGAAGATTTGCACAACGACGTGTGCGCGTACTTGACGCGTATGCGTGACACGCGGAAAAGAGATATTTTTTCCTAACTTTTTTTTTTTCAAAGTAATTAGGCACTAACTCAAATATTTATGTGTCAAAAATCGACGACTAATTCATCACCCTATCATTTGACACTTAAAAGTTTTCAAAGTCCTGTGTTTCCTATTTTTGAACATTTTATATCGTCCTATTTTAGTAGCTTCATCATTAGATCTACAAATTATTATAAGAATAAAGTATAATTTTTGTCCATGAAGTTTATCAGAAGTTTCAAAAATATCTCTAAGTTTCACTTTATTTCAATTAAAAGTTTTTTATTTGCATCAAATATATTCTTGGAAGCTAAATTTTCAAAAAATTTAGGATCAATATAGTAATTATGTCTAACTTGTGTTGAAGGTTGTTTTTGTAAATTATTGTTGAATTGGTCCTAAATTTTTTAAAAAATTAGTCGCCAAGGATATATTTGATGCAAATCAAATATTTTTGGGACAAATTAAAATAAAATAGAACTTAGGAGTATTTTTAAAAGTTTTAGCAAACTTCAAGGATAAATAGTATACTTTACCCTTATCAAATCGTGCCTTGAAATCACAACAAATTAAGTTATTGTTATCTTTATAATAATTTTTCCAACATACTTTTTCTGAAATCAAAAGGAACTATTAAACCTTATCAAGTTTCAGATTTGTGAAAAGCAAAAAAGATAGATGTTTTTCTACTGGACATGTACCAGTTTGAAGAAAATATGTGTTATCATGGTAACAGATCCTAAAGCACCCTATGTCTCATCACCTTTTCCCTTATCACTGCCACCAACCCCTTCCACGCACCACTTCCTCCAACCCATTAGGCACCACTTTGATCCCCCACTCTTTCCAATAAAACTATCTCCTGGGTTGTCGTCATTATTGCCATCATCTTCATCACTATCAGTAGGATTGACAATAAAATTGTCAACATCATTGGATCCCTTCTAAGCATCATTGTCCTCCTCAACATCATTGCTTTCCTTGTGGACTTGTCATGTGATAATGTTCATCAAATAAAACTTATATGTCAATAAATAGAATGATGGCATGCAATGAGGGAGACATGTACAACTGAAATGGCATTACGCATGTCACTAAATTCATCAATGATGAGGTTGCTTTTTAAGGCATTTTTTTTTGGCATATGACTTACTTGATGAATTTGGATCTTAACGAGTTTGACTGAGGGGGGTATTGTTGTGTTTAGAAGCTTGATTGAGCTTGAGATCTTCCTATGGGTGTCGTGTCTCCCTCATCGTCACTGTCATCACCAAGAACAGGTGATTTTGAGTCCAATTCATTATCTCCTATTGCTTTAATTGGATCCCTATCTCTGAACTTCAAGAAGCTTATAAATACAAGAGCACCTTGCTATAGGATTTCTACTGCAATTGCAACTGCAAGCTCCTCAAAGCTATGAACAACTCTTTGGTAGTGTCATTCTAAATAGGAAATTTACTGTAAGTGATGGGGATGTTATAACGACCCAACTTCCAACACGTCATGATCGTACTAAAAGTAAGGCATTACTAAACTAATTCCTTTATTATCTATTTAATATTGAGCATTTATGCATTAATCTGTCGATAATTTTACTAAAATGTTAAAACTTTTTCAACAAGAACAAATGACACATATTCACCTACTTAATATTAATAATACATTATAGTATTACGTACAAAACCAATTGCAAAACCTACCCCTCTGAATAAAACTTCAACTAACAAGGTGAGGTAAAAGAAATAAATTCTATTAGTAACTCAACTCGCAGCAAACTCTTTCTATGCTTCTATAGCTTCACAATAAGCCTGCACCTGTAGCTGAAAGGGTTGGAAAGAGGGGGTTAAGAACTGGGGAGTCCTTCATAGAATCGGGGTTAGAAGTTAAGTTCAATGATAATTTATTTCTTAGCAAAGAATAATAAAAAACTAACAAGCAATATATAAACAAGGAATACATAAAAATATCACATCAGAAAGGAAAGACAATAAGCACACACACACACACATACACAGAAAACATATCACAGAGAAATATACACAAACAAGTATGATGCAAGTCTAGTCCTAGTGCAGGTAATGAGCTCATCTGTTGGTTTCTACCCGCTCTCGACATAATCAAACTCTCTCTAGTCAGAAATGGGTTTCCGGCTAGCATAACCTTGATACGAATTTTATAAATCAATATCTACAAAACTACCGTCAAGTGCACGAGATAGTATCAAGTAATACCATAGTAAGTGGGTTATCATTTTCACAAGGATTAATGGATTAAGAAAACAATGATTAATTGATTATTTTAGTTAGACAATTTATATTTGGATGATGAGCAATAGGTAATTTAAATGACTTGATAAAGAAGTAAATGAAAGTAATAAAATGACAAGAAAGTAAATGACGGGAATGTAGATAACTAGAAATTAAATTGCAGGAATGTAAATGACTGGAAAGTAAATAACAAGAATTAAGAATGGAGAGAACATTGGGATCAAGAGATGTTGCATTCTTAGCATCCATAGTTCTCATATCCACTTCAATCATACAATCATTGATCTCTTGGCAAATCATAAGTAATTGAATTCCAATTTCTTGGCAATTTAATTTCTCTTGACTTGATCATCGCCAATTCCTTGATTAAAATGCTCATAAAAAGAGATGAAGCCAAATTCATGAGAATTGGGAGGAAGAGTTTTCAAGCTTTGATTTCATGAATCAACCTCAAGTGATCATAAAACCCAAATTGGATCTAAATTATCTTCTAATAAATTTAGATCATTTGATGAAGAACGAAGACTCTTTCTAAAGAAGCAAATGAAAAATGAATTGAATATGAACAAGAAATCATATTAATCAATTGAAATACAATAGAGAACCTTTTCCTAATGAAGAGAATTAGAAACTCATAACTAAAGAATTACAAAATGGGTATGAAATAAAATTGGACGAGAGTGAGAAGAGAGTCTGAAGACTCCCCCCCAAGGTGTGTGTCATTGTGACCTCTCTATCCCTATTTATAACCTATCACAAATGAAAATTCAAATTCAATTCAAATTAGATTAAATTCAAAACTAAATTGAGTTGATTTCATGGGCTTGATTCACTTTGGAAGTTCGATTGAGGAATGAATGAAGAAATTAAAGCACTGGAGGTTTGACCGAGAGTTAGCCGTGGGGCAGCATGTAACCCACGTTGGACGCCACACTTTTTTCTCTAAGAATGGCCCAATTGGGCCTCTGTTTAAGTTTGTCGTGCAGAGCCAAATGAGGGATGTGGGACGCCTGCAACTAAGCTTCAATTATGGCTCAAAATTATTGTTGTTTTGTTGCAGCCGTTGGACGCCAAGAAACTAGTGTGGGATGTGAACTGGGGGTCATGCGTATGCATGCTTTTTCTTATTTCACCATTTGCGCGTACACATGAGGGATGCGTACGCATGATATTCATTTTGCCGTTGAACGCCAAATGAATCTAGGATTTAATTTGAGCCTAAAAAATGTGTCTTTCAAAGTGTGTCCTTTGGTGTGGATTTTGAGAATATCCACAACTGAACCGGCAAGTGCACCAGGTCGTCCAAGTAATACCTCAGGTGAGAGAGGTTCGATCTCACGAGGATTGATAGACTGAGCAACAATGGTTGACTAATTAGTTTAGTTAGGTAGACAAAAAATTTGGTTTGGTGGTTTGAAAGAGCATTAAACGGTAATTCAAGAGTAAAGAAAGCAAATAAGAGAATTGGCGAAAAATTAATAAGAGAAAGCAGTTAAGGTATCGGAGATGTTTACTTTTTCGAATTAAATTTTCTTACTAACTACTTTAATCATGCAAGATTCATTTCATGACAAACTGTAATTGACTAAACCATAATCCCTTAGTGATTTAGTCTCTTCTGACCTTCATCAACCGCCAATCCCTTGGTCACTTGATTCCGATTAGAGGGTTAAGTTCAAATCTAGTTTGTGGCCACAAAAACCCTAATTACCCAAAGCTAAATGGATTATATGTCACGTATCTAGATTAGTTCAAATAATTAGCAATTTAGGAGGAATTAAGGGACCTCTTCCAAGGGTCACAAGAACGTATCTAGAATAAGGATCATACTGTTCTACCCAGATTCATAAAATTAAGAACAAAAGTAATCCTTGAAACTGAATCAGTACATTAATTAAAATAAAAAAGTAATAGTCTTAATCCATAGAAATAAATAGAGCTCCTAACCTTAACCAAAGAGTTTTAGTGGCTCATGACTTATAGAGAAAATAAGAGTTCTGGAAAGTGCGAAAGTGTGGAAGTGAGAAGATCCTCCTGAAGGTGAATCTTTTTCCTTTTATATCTAACCTAATTTGATTTGAAATTAAAATAAAATAATAAATCCTAAAACTAAAAGATATTATTTGTAAATAAGAGTTACAAAAATAAAAGATAAGATAACTAATAAAAGCTAAATCCACTAGAGATGCTCCAAAAGTGTGGGCTTGGCTCGGATTGCCTGGCGCTAAACGCCAGTTGGGCGTTTAGTGCCCCATAGAGGCAGAGACATCCCTTTTCCTTGCTAGATGCTGGCGCTAAACGCCAGCTTGGTGTTTAGCGCCCAAGATTGTTGCTTCAAGTATTCTCCTTTTTGCACAAAACTCTGCCAAATTGCTCCGAATTTTACCTGAAATAATAAAAATACTAAAACAACTCAAAGTAGCAACTAAAGAGAATTTGTGCACTAAAATAATATAAAATTTAATAAATTCTAACTAAAAATGACTAGAAAATAAGCGGAAAATAGGTACAAGATGCTCACGCATCATCCTTTGTTCCAAAGCGTATCTTTGGCTTCCTCCTTTGTTCTTTTGATCTTTGTTTTGTTTATCTCTTCCTTTATTCTTGCCTAGCATTTTTCAATCATTTTCTACACTTATCAAGGTACAACGCAACTCCAAAAAGCATTGATTAAAGCACCAAAAAACTCAATTAAAGCAAGAAAAATCTCTAACTTAATTCAAGAAAAGAAATTTTAAGAACATTGATTAAAAATATGAAAATCTTAATAAAAATATAGATTACTACCTTTATTTAAAGAAATAATAACTAAAAACAACTAAAGATGCTCAGGCATCAAACTTTTGAAACAACCTCGCCTTACAGAATAGCTTTCTCTAGCTATTAAATGCCGGACATAACCTCTGTAAGCAACCTCGCCTTACAAATAACAAGCACACTTGAACAGATGTACACAAAGATAACCTCTGTAAGCAACTTCACCTTACAGGTAATAGGCTCTCTTGAGAAGATATATGCAATGATAACCTCTGTAAGCAACCTCGCCTTACAGGTGTCAGGCTCTCTTGAGCTGATGTATCTTTGGAAAGCAACTCTCAGTGGAATTATCACCATATCTCTGCTCGTTTCCAGAGCATCCAATAGCTCTACTGCACCCTTCGCAGTAGACAACTAGTCAATCGTTTCTTATCTTTTCTCTTTACTCTTCTTTTCTTTTCTTCATTATTCTTTTAATATCTTACTTTTAATATTCCTACTTATCTTCGCACTCTTCCTTCGTCTTTCTCTAAATGTGTTATGACAGAAGAATCATAATATTCTTAGCTTAGATTTGGCTTTCTAAAACTTTTAGAAAATATTACTATTTCACTTTTTTATTAACAAATATTCAAATTAAATAATATCTTTAGTAAAAGGATAATAATTATATTAATTATAAGTAGACAAATATTAATAATAAAAAAGTAATGCCATTATTATTTTGATAATAAAAATTTGTTTATTAAAAGTCTTATCGTTAAATTTTTAGGAATTATATTTTTATTTCGAATTTTTAAAAAGATTTATATCTTGAACCAACGCAGTTTACAAACTTACTAAAATAATTAAATACATTATAATTATCAAAACTATCGTTATACTTTTATAAAATACCTATTTTACCCCTGAACTTTTACTTATTATCCAAAATACACATAAATTTATAAAATTACTATTTTTAACTGTGATCTTTTATTAAAATACAATCTTATTCTCAAAAATGAACTTTGTGTTGGTAATCACACCTCCACCATAAAAACCAAACATTTTCTTTAATTTTTTTCCAATTTTATTGTTTAATTTCTAATTAATTTTTGAATTTTTCGGTTATCGATTTTTCTCAGCTTTTTCAGATTAACTTGCCAACCATCAATTCTCATCAAATTTTCATTAGTATTATACTTGATAGCAGCCCCAAATTTGTCAATAACAACTCGGTCATGGGCTGTTTTTGGTGGCTGAACCATAAAGCTCATAAATCATCAAAATTTCAATAAAAATCAAGCATAAACTCACTCCAATTCAAGCAATAATCATCAAACCAACAATCTAACATCAAGAATACATTTAAATTTTACCAAATTAGCAAACTCTACCTCTGTATGAAAATCACCAAAACCAAAGCACAAAGGAAGTTTTCTAAATGAGAAATCAAAGAAGAAAACGTCAAAAACGGCTACTCCACCTTCGATGCACACTCGGCCAAACCTTGCATGGAGGGATAGCATACAGCTCCACGCATTACTCCTCTTGATAGAAAGTGGTATGGTGCACGAAATTGTGATCATCAATGGCGCCATCAACATGGTACGCTCAATTGCAATCTCAACTCTTTATCACAACTTCGCACAACTAACCAGCAAGTGCACTGGGTCGTCCAAGTAATAAACCTTACGCGAGTAAGGGTCGATCCCACGGAAATTGTTGGTATGAAGCAAGCTATGGTCACCTTGTAAATCTCAGTCAGGCAGATTCAAATGGTTATGGATGGTTTATGAATAAAACATAAAACAAGGATAGAGATACTTATGCAATTCATTGGTGAGAATTTCAAATAAGCGTATGGAGATGCTTTGTCCCTTCCGTCTCTCTGCTTTCCTACTGTCTTCATCCAATCCTTCTTACTCCTTTCCATGGCAAGCTGTATGTTGGGCATCACCGTTGTCCGTGGCTACAATCCCGTCCTCTCAGTGAAAATGTTCAACGCACCCTGTCACGGCACGACTAATCATCTGTCAGTTCTCAATCAGGTTGGAATAGAATCCATTGATTCTTTTGCGTCTGTCACTAATGCCCAGCCTTCAGGAGTTTGAAGCTCGTCACAGTCATTCAATCATTGAATCCTACTCAGAATACCACAGACAAGGTTTAGACCTTCCGGAATCTCTTGAATGCCGCCATCAATTCTAGCTTATACCACGAAGATTCTGATTAAGGAATCCAAGAGATAAACATTCAAGCCTTGTTTGCTTGTAGAACGGGAGTGGTTGTCAGGCACGCATTCATAAGTGAGAATGATGATGAGCGTCACATAATCATCACATTCATCAAGTTCTTGAGTGCGAATGAATATCTTGGAATAAGAACAAGCTGAATTGAATAGAAGAACAATAGTAATTACATTAATACTCGAGGTACAGCAGAGCTCCACACCTTAATCTATGGTGTGTAGAAACTCCACCGTTGAAAATACATAAGAACAAGGTCTAGGCATGGCCGAGAGGCCAGCCCCCAATAATCTAAGAACTAGACGTCCAAAGATGATCCTAAGATCGAAAATGATCAAAAGATTCAAAGATCTCAAGATGAAAATACAATAGCAAAAGGTCTTATATGTAGAGAACTAGTAGCCTAGGGTTTACAGAAATGAGTAAATGACATAAAAATCCACTTCCGGGCCCACTTGGTGTGTGCTTGAGCTGAACATTGAAGCTTTCATGTGTAGAGACTTTTCTTGGAGTTAAACGCCAGCTTTTGTGCCAGTTTGGGTGTTTAACTCCCATTCTTGTGCCAGTTCCGGCGTTTAACGCCGGGCATTCTTGAGCTGATATGGAACGCCGGTTTGGGCCATCAAATCTCGGGCAAAGTATGAACTATTATACATTTCTAGAAAGCCCGGGATGTCTACTTTCCAACGCCGTTGAGAGCGCGCCAATTGGACTTCTGTAGCTCCAAAAAATCCACTTCAAGTGCAAGGAGGTCAGAATCCAACAGCATCTGTAGTCCTTTTCAGTCTCTGAATCAGATTTTTGCTCAGGTCCCTCAATTTCAGCCAGAAAATACCTGAAATCACAGAAAAACACACAAACTCATAGTAAAGTCCAGAAAAGTGAATTTTAACTAAAAACTAATAAAAATATAATAAAAACTAACTAAAACATACTAAAAACATACTAAAAACAATGCCAAAAAGCGTACAAGTTATCAGCTCATCACAACACCAAACTTAAATTGTTGCTTGTCCTCAAGCAACTGAAAATGAAATAAGATAAAAAGAAGAGAATATGCAATGAATTCCAAAAACATCTATGAAGATCAGTATTAATTAGATGAGCGGGGCTTTTAGCTTTTTGCCTCTGAACAGTTTTGGCATCTCACTCTATCCTTTGAAATTCAGAATGATTGGCTTCTATAGGAACTCAGAATCCAGATAGTGTTATTGATTCTCCTAGTTAAGTATGATGATTCTTGAACACAGCTTCTTTATGAGTCTTGGCCGTGGCCCAAAGCACTCTGTCTTCCAGTATTACCACCGGATACATACATGCCACAGACACATAATTGGGTGAACCTTTTTAGATTGTGACTCAGCTTTGCTAGAATCCTCAATTAGAGGTGTCCAGAGTTCTTAAGCACACTCTTCTTGCCTTGGATCACAACTTTATTTCTTTCTTTTTCTTTCTTTTTCTCTTTCTCCCTTTTTTTCATTTTTTTTTCGCTTCTTTTCTTTTTTTTTTTGTATTCACTGCTTTTTCTTGCTTTAAGAATCATTTTTATGATTTTTCAGATCCTCAGTAACATGTCTCCTTTTTCATCATTCTTTCAAGAGCCAACCATTCATGAACAACAAAATCAAAAGACTTATGCACTGTTCAAGCATACATTCAGAAAACAAAAGTATTGCCACCACATCAAAATAATTAATCTGTTATAAAATTTAAAATTCATGCAATTTTTCTCTTTTTCAATTAAGAACATTTTTCATTTAAGAAAGGTGATGGATTCATAGGACATTCATAACTTTAAGGCATAGACACTAAGACACTAATGATCATAAGACACAAACATAGATAAACATAAGCATTAAAATTCGAAAAACAAGAAAATAAAAAACAAGGAAATTAAAGAACGGGTCCACCTTAGTGATGGCGGCTTGTTCTTCCTTTTGAAGATCTTATGGAGTGCTTGACCTCCTCAATGTCTCTTCCTTGCCTTTGTTGCTCCTCTCTCATGATTCTTTGACCTTCTCTAATTTCATGGAGGAGAATGGAATGTTCTTGGTGCTCCACCCTTAGTTGTCCCATGTTGAAACTCAATTCTCCTAGGGAGGTGTTGATTTGCTCCCAATAATTTTGTGGAGGAAAGTGCATCCCTTGAGGTATCTCAGGGATTTCATGATGAGTGGGATCTCTTATTTGCTCCATCCTTTTCTTAGTGATGGGCTTGTTGGTGCACGAAATTGCAACAACACTTTTGCAATCCCGCACAACTAACCAGCAAGTGCACTGGGTCGTCCAAGTAATACCTTGCGTGAGCAAGGGTCGATCCCACGGAGATTGTCGGCTTGAAGCAAGCTATGGTTGTCTTGTAAATCTTAGTCAGGATATCAGAAATTATCAGGATTGATTGTGAAAAGCAAAAGAACATGAAATAGGTATTTGTTTTGCAGTAATGGAGAATAGGTTGAGGCTTTGGAGATGCTCCATCTTCTGAATCTCTGCTTTCCTACTGTCTTCTTCATCAAACACGCAAGGCTCCTTCCATGGCAAGCTGTATGTAGGGTTTCACCGTTGTCAGTGGCTACCTCCCATCCTCTCAGTGAAAACGTTCCTATGCTCTGTCACAGCATGGCTAATCATCTGTCGGTTCTCGGTCAGGCCGGAATAGAATCCATTGATTCTTTTGCGTCTGTCACTAACGCCCCGCCTGCTAGGAGTTTGAAGCACGTCACAGTCATTCAGTCATTGAATCCTACTCAGAATACCACAGACAAGGTTTAGACCTTCCGGATTCTCTTGAATGCCGCCATCAGTTCTAGCTTATACCACGAAGATTCTGGTTAAGGAATCCAAGAGATATCTACTCAATCTAAAGTAGAACAGAGGTGGTTGTCAGGCACATGTTCATAGTTGAGAATGATGATGAGTGTCACGGATCATCACATTCATCCGGGTTAAGAGCAAGTGATATCTTAGAATAGAAGCAAGCATGATTGAATAAGAAACAATAGTAATTGCATTAATCCATCAAGACACAGCAGAGCTCCTCACCCCCAACCATGGGGTTTAGAGACTCATGCCGTGAAAGGTACACAAAGAAATGTGTAAAGTGTCATGAGGTCAAATACAATGTCAAAAGGTCCTATTAATAGTAAACTAGTATCCTAAGGTTTACAGAAATGAGTAAATGACAGAAAAATCCACTTCCGGGCCCACTTGGTGTGTGCTTGGGCTGAGCAATGAAGCATTTTCGTGTAGAGACCTTTTCTGGAGTTAAACGCCAGCTTTTATGCCAGTTTGGGCGTTTAACTCCAAGTTTTATGCCAGTTCCAGCGTTAAACGCTGGAATTTCTGAGGCTGATTTGCCACGCCGGTTTGGGCCATCAAATCTTGGGCAAAGTATGGACTATCATATATTGCTGGAAAGCCCAGGATGTCTACTTTCCAAAGCCGTTGAGAGCGCGCCAATTGGGCTTCTGTAGCTCCAGAAAATTCATTTCGAGTGCAGGGAGGTCAGAATCCAACAGCATCTGCAGTCCTTTTCAGTCTCTGAATCAGATTTTTGCTTAGAACCTTCAATTTCAGTCAGAAAATACCTGAAATCACAGAAAAACACACAAACTCATAGTAAAGTCCAGAAAAGTGAATTTTAACTAAAAACTACTAAAAATATACTAAAAACTAACTAAAAGATACTAAAAACATACTAAAAACAATACCAAAAAAGTGTACAAATTATCCGCTCATCACAACACCAAACTTAAATTGTTGCTTGTCCCCAAGCAACTGAAAATCAAAATAGGATAAAAAGAAGAGAATATACTATAGACTCCAAAATATCAAAGAAACATAGTTCCAATTAGATGAGCGGGACTTGTAGCTTTTTGCCTCCGAACAGTTTTGGCATCTCACTCTATCCTTTGAAATTCAGAATGATTGGCTTCTTTAGGAACTCAGAATCCAGATAGTGTTATTGATTCTCCTAGTTAAGTATGATGATTCTTGAACACAGCTACTTTATGAGTCTTGGCTGTGGCCCAAAGCACTCTGTCTTCCAGTATTACCACCGGATACATACATGCCACAGACATATAATTGGGTGAACCTTTTCAGATTGTGACTCAGCTTTGCTAGAGTCCCCAATTAGAGGTGTCCAGGGTTCTTAAGCACACTCTTTTTGCCTTGGTTCACAACTTTATTTCTTTCTTTTTCTTTTTCTTCTCTTTTCTTCCTTTTTTTTTGTATTCACTGCCTTTTCTTGCTTCAAGAATCATTTTTATGATTTTTCAGATCCTCAATAACATGTCTCTTTTTTCCTCATTCTTTCAAGAGCCAACAATTTTAACATTCTCAAAACAACAAATTCAAAAGACATATGCACTGTTCAAGCATTCATTCAGAAAACAAAAAGTATTGTCACTACATCAAACTAATTCAACTAGTTTCAAGGATAAATTTCGAAATCCTGTACTTCTTGTTCTTTTGTGATTAAAGCATTTTTCATTTAAAAGAGGTGATGGATTCATAGGGCATGCATATCTTTAAGGCATAATCTTTAAATTTTATTAATTATGAATTAAGAACAAGACTCAAATATAGATATAAAATGAAACTAAAAATAGAAAACAAAACAAAAAAAACGCAAAACATAGGCTCCTTATGATAGAGGTTTTCACAGAGTTAGGACTCAACAACCTTGATTTTGAGAAGTGGATGCTCCCTCAGCTTGAGAGGAGAGCTTTTGGCGTTTCAGCTCTTGGAGTTCATGCCTCTGCTCCTCTTGCTCCTTCCATTGACTTCTTGGTGATTGGATGTTCAATGGGTATGAATTCATCTGCTCCCATCTTCACCCCAGCCTCTTTACAGAGCAAGGAGATCAAGCTTGGGTAAGCCAATTTGGTTACAGTGGAATTCTTATTTGCAATTGTGTAGATCTCACAAGCAATCACATGATGAACCTCCACTTCTTTTCCAAGCATAATGCACTGAATCATCACTGCTCTCTTGATAGTTACCTCAGAACGGTTGCTAGTGGGCAATATGGAACGCCCAATAAAGTCTAGCCAACCTCTTGCAATTGGTTTGAGGTCTCCCCTCTTGAGTTGGTTTGGGACACCCTTAGAATTGGTTATCCACTTAGTTCCAGGGAGGCATATGTCCTCTAGAACTTGATCCAACCCTTTGTCTGCTCTCACCATTCTCCTATTAAAGGAGTCAGGATCATCTTGCAGTTGAGGCAACTTGAAGATTTCTCTTATTTTGTCCAGATGGAAGTACATAACTTTCCCTCTGACCATGGTTCTGTAGGTATGGTAAGCGGTTCCAGTCATTCTCTGCTTATCTGTCAGCCACAGATTTGAGTAGAATTCCTGAACCATGTTCCTTCCAACCTTTGTCTCAGGATTGGTTAGAACTTCCCATCCTCTGTTTCGAATTTGCTCTTGGATCCCCGGATATTCATCTTCTTTCAGATCAAATTTAACTTCCGGGATCACTGACCTCAGACCCATTATTTTGTGATAATGGTCTTCATGTTCTTTGGTTAAGAACTTCTCTTGATTCCAAAGATTCTTTGGAATAGTTTCTTTCTTTCCTCTTAAATTGGTTTGTTTTCCCTTAGGAGCCATGATCTTGATGAATCTTGGCTTAGTGATCACGGAAAAGCACACCAAACTTAGAGGTTTGCTTGTCCTCAAGCAAAAGAAAGGAAGGAAGAGAGAGGGAGGACGAGGAAATTCGAATGGTGTGGTGGAAAGAGGGAGCCAAACGTTTATTTATAAGGTGGGGAGGGGAGTTTTCGAAAAGAAAGAGAAAATTGAAAGGAGATTTGAGAAGATATGGAAAGAAATTGAGAAAAAAGGGTGAAATTTTTGAACAAAATTTGGGAATGATTTGAGAGATTTGAAGAGTGATTTTAGATTTTTGAAAATTTGAAAGTGAATGATGAGAGATTGAAATGTATTTTTGTAGAAAAATATGGGTAAGAAAAGGAAAGTTTGAAAAAATCTGATTTGAAAACAAAATTGTGGTCCCCCCACCTTGCTGGCGTTAAACGCCCAGAATGGCACCCATTCTGGCGTTTAACGCCCAATTGTTGCCCCTTTTGGGCGTTTAACGCCCAACCAGGTGCCCTGGCTGGCGTTAAACGCCAGAAATCCTTTATCACTGGGCGTTTTTCTGAACGCCCAGGATGCTGCACACCTGGCGTTAAACGCCCAGAATGGTGCCCATTCTGGCGTTTAACGCCCAAAATGGCACCATTCCTGGCGTTAAACGCCCAGAATGGTACCCATTCTGGCGTTTAACGCCCAAAATGCCCCTTACTGGCGTTTTTTTGCCAGTAAGCTCTTTTTCTCTGCTTTTTGAGTTGAATCCTTCTGTAACTCTGTGAATTCCTTCATTTTTGATACTTGCCTCTGTAAGAACTAATCATATAACCTCCTAATGACTGGGTTGCCTCCCAGCAAGCGCTTCTTTACTGTCTTTAGCTGGACCTTTACTTAGAATCACTCAAGTCTCAGTTTTGAGCATTCCTGCTCAAAATTGCTTTCAAGATAATGCTTGATTCTCTGTCCATTAACAATGAACTTTTTGTCAGAATCAATATCCTGAAGCTCAACATATCCATATGGTGACACTCCTGTGATCACATACGGACCCCTCCATCGGGATTTGAATTTTCCTGGAAACAATTTGAGCCTGGAGTTGAAGAGCAAAACTTTTTGTCCTGGCTCAAAGACCCTGGTTGACAATTTCTTGTCATGCCACTTCTTTGCCTTTTCCTTGTAAATTTTTGCATTTTCAAAGGCATTGAGTCTGAACTCCTCTAGCTCATTTAACTGGAGCAGTCTTTTTTAACCAGCTAACTGAGCATCCATATTTAGGAATCTGGTCGCCCAGTAGGCTTTATGTTCCAGTTCCACAGGCAAATGACAGGCCTTCCCATACACCAATTGGTATGGAGAGGTTCCTATAGGAGTCTTGAATGCTGTTCTGTACGCCCACAGAGCATCATCCAAGCTCTTTGCCCAATCCTTTCTTCGGGCTATCACAGTCCGTTCTAGGATTCTTTTTAGCTCTCTGTTAGAGACTTCAGCTTGCCCATTTGTCTGTGGATGATACGGAGTTGCCACTTTATGGCTGATTCCATATCTAACCATAGCAGAGTATAGCTGTTTGTTGTAGAAATGAGAGCCCCCATCACTGATTAGTACTCTGGGAACACCAAACCTGCTGAAGATGTGTTTCTGGAGGAATTTTAGCACGGTTTTGGTATCATTAGTGGGTGTAGCAATTGCTTCTACCCACTTAGATACGTAGTCCACTGCCACCAGAATGTAAGTGTTTAAGTATGATGGTGGGAATGGCCCCATGAAGTCAATTCCCCATACATCAAACAATTCTATCTCTAATATCCCTTGTTGAGGCATGGCATATCCGTGAGGCAAGTTACCAGCTCTTTGGCAACTGTCACAGTTACGCACAAACTCTCGGGAATCTTTATAGAGAGTAGGCCAGTAGAAGCCACACTGGAGGACTTTAGTGGCTGTTCGCTCACTTCCAAAATGTCCTCCATACTGTGATCCATGGCAATGCCATAGAATCCTTTGTGCTTCTTCTCTGGGTACACATCTGCGGATCACTCCGTCAGCACATCTCTTAAAGAGATATGGTTCATCCCAGAGGTAGTACTTGGCGTCTGAAATTAATTTCTTTCTTTGCACACTGCTGTACTCCTTGGGTATGAACCTCACAGCTTTATAATTTGCAATATCTGCAAACCGTGGAGCTTCCTGAATAGCAAAGAGTTGCTCATCTGGGAAAGTCTCAGAGATCTCAGTAGAAGGGAGGGACGCCCCAGCTACTGGTTCTATTCGGGACAGATGATCAGCTACTTGGTTCTCTGTCCCTTTTCTGTCTCTTATTTCTATATCAAACTCTTGCAGAAGCAACACCCATCTTATTAGCCTGGGTTTTGAATCCTGCTTTGTGAGTAAGTATTTAAGAGCAGCATGGTCAGTGTACACAATCACTTTAGATCCTACTATATAAGATCTAAACTTGTCAATGGCATAAACCACTGCAAGTAATTCTTTTTCTGTGGTTGTGTAATTCTTCTGTGCATCATTTAGAACACGGCTAGCATAGTAAATGACGTGCAGAAGTTTATTATGCCTCTATCCCAACACTGCACCAATGGCATGATCACTGGCATCACACATTAATTCAAATGGTAATGCCCAATCTGGTGCAGAGATGACTGGTGCTGTGACCAGTTTAGCTTTCAGGGTCTCAAATGCCTGCAGACACTGTGTGTCAAACACAAATGGTGTGTCAGCAGCTAGCAGATTACTCAGAGGTTTTGCAATTTTCGAAAAATCCTTTATAAACCTTCTGTAGAATCCTGCATGCCCCAGAAAGCTTCTAATTGCCTTAACATTGGCAGGTGGTGGTAATTTTTCAATTACCTCTACCTTTGCCTTATCCACCTCTATTCCCCTGCTTGAAATTTTGTGCCCAAGGACAATTCCTTCAGTCACCATAAAGTGACATTTCTCCCAGTTTAAAACCAGGTTAGTCTCTTGGCATCTTTTCAGGACAAGTGCTAGGTGGTTAAGACAGGAGCTGAATGAGTCTCCATATACTGAGAAGTCATCCATGAAGACTTCCAGAAATTTCTCTACCATATCTGAGAAGATAGAGAGCATGCACCTCTGAAAGGTTGCAGGTGCATTGCACAGACCAAAAGGCATCCTTCTGTAGGCAAACACGCCAGAAGGGCAAGTGAATGCTGTTTTCTCTTGGTCCTGAGGATCTACTGCAATCTGGTTGTAGCCTGAATAGCCATCCAAAAAGCAGTAATAATCATGACCAGCTAGTCTTTCTAGCATTTGGTCTATGAATGGTAAAGGAAAATGATCCTTTCTGGTGGCTGTATTGAGCCTTCTGTAGTCAATACACATGCGCCATCCTGTGACTGTTCTTGTAGGAACCAGTTCATTTTTTTCATTATGAACTACTGTCATGCCTCCCTTCTTGGGGACAACTTGGACAGGGCTCACCCAGGGGCTATCAGAAATAGGATAAATAATCCCAGCCTCTAGTAATTTAGTGACCTCCTTCTGCACTACCTCCTTCATGGCTGGATTTAGCCTCCTTTGTGGTTGGACTACTGGTTTGGCATTATCCTCCAACAGGATCTTGTGCATGCATCTAGCTGGGCTAATGCCCTTGAGATCACTTATGGACCACCCAAGAGTTGTCTTGTGTGTCCTTAGCACTTGAATCAGTGCTTCCTCTTCCTGTGGATTTAAAGCAGAGCTTATAATCACTGGAAAAGTGTCACCCTCTCCCAGAAATGCGTACTTCAGGGATGGTGGTAGAGGTTTGAGTTCAGGTTTGGGAGGTTTATCCTCCTCCTGAGGAATTTTCGAAAATTCCTTTGCTTCCTCTAGTTCTTCTTGATCAGGTTGAGCATCCTTGAAGATGTCCTCAAGCTCTGATTCTAGGCTTTCAGCCATATTGATCTCTTCTACCAGAGAGTCAATAATGTCAGCGCCCATGCAGTCATTTGGTGTGTCTGGATGCTGCATAGCTTTTACAGCATTTAACTTGAACTCATCCTCATTGACTCTCAGGGTTACTTCCCCTCTTTGTACATCAATGAGAGTTCGTCCAGTTGCTAGGAAAGGTCTTCCTAGAATGAGAGTTGCACTCTTGTGCTCCTCCATTTCCAGCACCACAAAGTCAGTTGAAAAGGCAAAGGGCCCAACCTTGACAATCATGTCCTCTATTATGCCTGATGGGTGTTTAATGGAGCCATCAGCAAGTTGGAGGCATATCCTGGTTGGTTTGACTTCTCCAGTCAACCCAAGCTTTCTGATAGTGGATGCAGGTATTAGATTGATGCTTGCTCCAAGATCACATAGGGCTGTCTTGGTGCAAGCGCCCTCTAATGTGCATGGTATCATAAAGCTTCCAGGATCTTGAAGCTTTTCTGGTAAGCTTTTCAGAATGACTGCACTGCATTCTTCAGTGAGAAACACTTTTTCAGTTTCTCTCCAATCCTTCTTATAACTTAAGATCTCTTTCATGAACTTAGCATAAGAAGGTATTTGCTCAAGTGCCTTTGCAAACGGAATCTTTATTTCAAGAGTCCTTAGATAGTCTGCAAAGCGGGCAAATTGCTTATCCTGTTCCGCTTTGCGGAGTTTCTGAGGATAAGGCATCTTGGCTTGATATTCTTCAACCTTTGATGCTGCAGGTTTATTCCTTACAGGAGTGGTTGAAGAAGCCTTGTTAGAGGGATTACTGTCAGCACTCTCAGGTGTCTGATCTCCCCTTGGCGTCTGAACGCCAGGATTGGGTGGAAAATGGGCGTTTAACGCCAACTTTTCCCCCTTTTCTGGCGTTTGAACGCCAGAACTGGGCAAGGAATGGGCGTTTAACGCCAGCTTTCCTTCCCTTTCTGGCGTTTGAACGCCAATAACATTCCTCTCTGGGCTCTTACTGTCCTCAGAGGGATTTTGAACATTGGTTTGGTTGTCCTCTGTCAATTGTTCCTTGTTTGGCTTTTTGCTCTTTTGAGCAGTGGTATTCAGTGTTCTCCCACTCCTTAGTTGAACTGCTTGATATTCTTCTGTTATCTGTTTAGATATTTGCTGTTTTGCTTGATTCAACTGTAGTTCTATGTTCTTGTTAGCAACCTTAGTATCATGGAGCATTTCTTTAAATTCTGCTAACTGTTCTGTCATCAGGAGCAGTTGTTGATTAAGCTCATTCATCTGTTCTTGAGGATTAGGATCAGTGACTAATGCCATGACTTCCTCTTTTGGAACGAACTCATTGCTAGAATATAAGTATTGGTTTCTAGCAACAGTGTCTATAAGCTCTTGAGCTTCTTCAATTGTCTTCCTCATGTGTATAGATCCACCAGCTGAGTGGTCTAAAGACATCTGAGCTTTTTCTGTGAGCCCATAGTAGAAGATGTCTAACTGTACCCACTCTGAAAACATTTCAGAGGGGCATTTTCTAAGCATACCTCTATACCTCTCCCAGGCATTATAAAGGGATTCATTATCCTCTTGTTTAAAGCCTTGGATGTCCAGCCTTAGCTGTGTCATCCTCTTTGGGGGGTAAAAATGATTCAGGAATTTGTCTGACAACTGTTTCCATGTCTTTATGCTTGCTGTAGGTTGGTTATTCAACCACCTTTTAGCTTGATCTTTTACAGCAAATGGAAACAGTAATAGTCTGTAGACATCCTGATCTACCTCTTTATCATGTACTGTGTCAGCAATTTGTAAGAACTGTGCCAGAAACTCAGTAGGTTCTTCCTGTGGAAGACCGGAATACTGGCAATTTTGCTGCACTATGATAATGAGTTGAGGATTTAGCTCAAAGCTGCTTGCTTTGATGGGAGGTGTACAGATGCTACTCCCATATGCAGCTGTAATGGGGTTAGCATATGACCCCAGAGTCCTTTTGGACTGATCAATCCCTCTTAGGTCCATAATGGACAAAAGGGAAATGATAATGATTGCAAATAGATAAATTTTGTTTTTTTTTTTTTGAATTAAACGAAAAAAATAAAATAAAACAAAAGGAAATTAAAATAAAAAATTCGAAAATCAAAAAGAAAACAAGATCAAAGCAAATTGAGAACTAAATCAATTAGTTAATTAAAAAGATTTTGAAAACAGCAATTAGAAAGATATGATTGAAAAGTTTTATGAAAAAGATTTGATTTTTGAAAAGAGGAAAGAGAAAAACCACAAAAAGACACCAAACTTAAAATTTTTAGAAAATCAAACACTAATTTTCGAAAATTTTAAAGGAAAAACACAAAGAGGACACCAAACTTAGAATTTTTATGAATCAAAAAGGGACTAAGAACATGCAAAATCGAAAATTTTAAAAGAAAAACAAAAGCATGCAATTGACACCAAACTTAGAATATGAAACTAGACTCAACTAAAAGACTCTAAACCAACAAAAATAAAACAGTCCTAATCTAAGCAACAAGATAAGCCGTCAGTTGTCCAAACTCGAACAATCCCCGGCAACGGCGCCAAAAACTTGGTGCACGAAATTGCAACAACACTTTTGCAATCCCGCACAACTAACCAGCAAGTGCACTGGGTCGTCCAAGTAATACCTTGCGTGAGCAAGGGTCGATCCCACGGAGATTGTCGGCTTGAAGCAAGCTACGGTTGTCTTGTAAATCTTAGTCAGGATATCACAAATTATCAGGATTGATTGTGAAAAGCAAAAGAACATGAAATAGGTATTTGTTTTGCAGTAATGGAGAATAGGTTGAGGCTTTGGAGATGCTCCATCTTCTGAATCTCTACTTTCCTACTGTCTTCTTCATCAAACACGCAAGGCTCCTTCCATGGCAAGCTGTATGTAGGGTTTCACCGTTGTCAGTGGCTACCTCCCATCCTCTCAGTGAAAACGTTCCTATGCTCTGTCACAGCATGGCTAATCATCTGTCGGTTCTCGGTCAGGCCGGAATAGAATCCATTGATTCTTTTGCGTCTGTCACTAACGCCCCGCCTGCTAGGAGTTTGAAGCACGTCACAGTCATTCAGTCATTGAATCCTACTCAGAATACCACAGACAAGGTTTAGACCTTCCGGATTCTCTTGAATGCCGCCATCAGTTCTAGCTTATACCACGAAGATTCTGGTTAAGGAATCCAAGAGATATCTACTCAATCTAAAGTAGAACAGAGGTGGTTGTCAGGCACATGTTCATAGTTGAGAATGATGATGAGTGTCACGGATCATCACATTCATCCGGGTTAAGAGCAAGTGATATCTTAGAATAGAAGCAAGCATGATTGAATAAGAAACAATAGTAATTGCATTAATCCATCAAGACACAGCAGAGCTCCTCACCCCCAACCATGGGGTTTAGAGACTCATGCCGTGAAAGGTACACAAAGAAACGTGTAAAGTGTCATGAGGTCAAATACAATGTCAAAATGTCCTATTAATAGTAAACTAGTATCCTAAGGTTTACAGAAATGAGTAAATGACAGAAAAATCCACTTCCGGGCCCACTTGGTGTGTGCTTGGGCTGAGCAATGAAGCATTTTCGTGTAGAGACCTTTTCTGGAGTTAAACGCCAGCTTTTATGCCAGTTTGGGCGTTTAACTCCAAGTTTTATGCCAGTTCCAGCGTTAAACGCTGGAATTTCTGAGGCTGATTTGCCACGCCGGTTTGGGCCATCAAATCTTGGGCAAAGTATGAACTATCATATATTGCTGGAAAGCCCAAGATGTCTACTTTCCAACGCCGTTGAGAGCGCGCCAATTGGGCTTCTGTAGCTCCAGAAAATCCACTTCGAGTGCAGGGAGGTCAGAATCCAACAGCATCTGCAGTCCTTTTCAGTCTCTGAATCAGATTTTTGCTTAGAACCTTCAATTTCAGTCAGAAAATACCTGAAATCACAGAAAAACACACAAACTCATAGTAAAGTCCAGAAAAGTGAATTTTAACTAAAAACTACTAAAAATATACTAAAAACTAACTAAAAGATACTAAAAACATACTAAAAATAATGCCAAAAAAGTGTACAAATTATCCGCTCATCACTTGTCCTCATCAATGGGGATGTCTCCCTCTATGTCAACTTCAACTGATTAACAGAGGTGACAAATGAGATGAGGAAAGGCTAACCTTGCCAAGGTAGAGGACTTGTCCGCCACCTTATAAAGTTCTTGGGCTATAACCTTATGAACTTCTACTTCTTCTCCAATCATGATGCTATAAATCATGATGGCCCGGTCTATAGTAACTTCAGACCGGTTGCTAGTGGGAATGATTGAGCGTTGGATAAACTCCAACCATCCCCTAGCCACGGGCTTGAGGTCATGCCTTCTCAGTTGAACCGGCTTCCCTCTTGAATCTCTCTTCCATTGGGCGCCCTCTTCACAGATGTCTATGAGGACTTGGTCCAACCTTTGATCAAAGTTGACCCTTCTAGTGTAAGGGTGTTCATCTCCTTGCATCATGGGCAAGTTGAATGCCAACCTTACATTTTCTGGACTAAAATCTAAGCATTTCCCCCGAACCATTGTAAGCCAATTCTTTGGGTTCAGGTTCACACTTTGATCATGGCTCTTGGTGATCCATGCATTGGCATAGAACTCTTGAACCATTAAGATTCCAACTTGTTGAATGGGGTTGGTAAGAACTTCCCAACCTCTTCTTCGAATCTCATGTCGGATCTCCGGATATTCACTCTTTTTGAGTTTGAAAGGGACCTCGGGGATCACCTTCTTCAAGGCCAAAACTTCATAGAAGTGGTCTTGATGCACCCTTGAGATGAATCTCTCCATCTCCCATGACTCGGAGGTAAAAGCTTTTGCCTTCCCTTTCCTCTTTCTAGAGGTTTCTCCGGCCTTGGATGCCATAAATGGTTATGAAAAAATAAAAAGCAATGCTTTTACCACACCAAACTTAAAAGGTTTGCTCGTCCTCGAGCAAAAGAAGAAAGAAGAGAGTAGAAGAAGAAGAAATAGAGGAGATGGAGGTGGCTTTGTGGTTCGGCCAAAGAGGGAGAAGTAGTGTTTGGGGTGTGTGAAAATGAAGGAGTGAAGATGGGTTTGGGAGGGTGGGTTTGGGAGGGAAAGTAGTTTGAATTTGAATGGTGAGGTAGGTGGGGTTTTATGAAGGATGGATGTGAGTGGTGAAGAGAAAGATGGGATTTGATAGGTGAAGGGTTTTTGGGGAAGAGTGGTTGAGGTGATTGATGAATGGGTGAAGAAGAAGAGAGAGGGTGGTGGGGTAG
The DNA here is from genome assembly GCF_014773155.1 of Arachis stenosperma. Classification (NCBI taxonomy): domain Eukaryota; kingdom Viridiplantae; phylum Streptophyta; class Magnoliopsida; order Fabales; family Fabaceae; genus Arachis; species Arachis stenosperma. The sequence goes on along the minus strand of NC_080386.1, from coordinate 16,229,752 downwards.
GTGGGGATCCTGTGGGGTTCACAGATCCTGAGGTGTCAAGGAAAAGTCATTCCTGCACCAAGTGGCAAGCAAAATTGCTCTCTGTGCTAATTCTGGCGTTAAACGCCGGGGCTGGTGCCCATTTCTGGCGTTTAACGCCAGCTTCTTGCCCTTTTCTGGCGTTTAACGCCAATCTGGTGCCTCTTTCTGGCCTTAAACGCCCAGAATGGTGCCAGACTGGGCGTTAAACGCCCATTTGCTGCCCTTACTGGCGTTTAAACGCCAGCAAGGTCTTCCTCCAGAGTGTGCTGTTTTTCTTTCTGTTTTTCATTCTGTTTTTGCTTTTTCAATTGATTTTGTGACTTCTCATGATCATTAACCTACAGAAAACATAAAATAACAAAGGAAAACTATATAAATATAACATTGGGTTGCCTCCCAACAAGCGCTTCTTTAATGTCAGTAGCTTGACAGTGGGCTCTCATGGAGCCTCACAGATACTCAGAGCAATGTTGGAACCTCCCAACACCAAACTTAGAGTTTGAATGTGGGGGTTCAACACCAAACTTAGAATTTGGCTGTGGCCTCCCAACACCAAACTTAGAGTTTGACTGTGGGGGCTCTGTTTGACTCTGTTTTGAGAGAAGCTCTTCATGCTTCCTCTCCATGGTGACAGAGGGATATCCTTGAGCCTTAAACACAAAGGATTTTTCATTCACCTGAATGATCAATTCTCCTCTGTCCACATCAATCACAGCCTCTGTTGTGGCTAGGAAGGGTCTGCCAAGGGTGATGGATTCATCCATGCACTTCCCAGTCTCTAGGACTATGAAATCAGCAGGGATGTAATGGTCTTCAATCTCTACCAGAACATCCTCTACAAGTCCATAAGCTTGTTTTCTTGAACTGTCTGCCATCTCTAGTGAGATTCTTGCAGCTTGTACCTCAAAGATCCCTAGCTTCTCCATTACAGAGAGAGGCATGAGGTTTACAATTGGCCCTAAGTCACACAGAGCCTTCTTAAAGGTCATGGTGCCTATGGTACAAGGTATTGAAAACTTCCCAGGATCTTGTCTCTTTTGAGGTAATTTCTGCCTAGACAAGTCATCCAGTTCTTTGGTGAGCAAAGGGGGTTCATCCTCCCAAGTCTCATTACCAAATAACTTGTCATTTAGCTTCATGATTGCTCCAAGGTATTTAGCAACTTGCTCTTCAGTGACATACTTATCCTTTTCAGAGGAAGAATACTCATCAGAGCTCATGAATGGCAGAAGTAAATCCAATGGAATCTCTATGGTCTCAGTGTGAGCCTCAGATTCCCATGGTTCCTCATTGGGGAACTCATTGGAGGCCAGTGGACGTCCATTGAGGTCTTCCTCAGTGGCGTTCACTGCCTCTTCCTCCTTTCCAAATTCAGCCATGTTGATGGCCTTGCATTCTCCTTTTGGATTCTCTTCTGTATTGCTTGGAAGAGTACTAGGAGGGAGTTCAGTAATTTTCTTGCTCAGCTGACCCACTTGTGCCTCCAAGTTTCTAATGGAGGACCATGTTTCAGTCATAAAACTCTGAGTGGTTTTGATTAGATCAGAGATCATGGTTGCTAAGTCAGAGTGGTTCTGCTTAGAATTCTCTGTCTTTTGCTGAGAAGATGATGGAAAAGGCTTGCCATTGCTAAACCTGTTTCTTCCACCATTATTATTATTGAAACCTTGTTGAGGTCTCTGTTGATCCTTCCATGAGAGATTTGGATGATTTCTCCATGAAGAATTATAGGTGTTTCCATCGGGTTCTCCCATGTAATTCACCTCTTCTATTGAAGGATTCTCAGGATCATAAGCTTCTTCTTCAGATGACGCATCCTTAGTACTGCCTGGTGCAGCTTGCATTCCAGACAGACTTTGAGAGATCATATTGACTTGCTGAGTCAATATTTTGTTCTGAGCCAATATGGCATTCAGAGTATCAACCTCAAGAATTCCTTTCTTCTGATTTGTCCCATTGTTCACAGGATTCCTTTCAGAAGTGTACAGGAATTAGTTATTTGCAACCATTTCAATTAGTTCTTAAGCTTCTGTAGGCATCTTCTTCAGATGAAGAGATCCTCCAGCAGAGCTATCCAATGACATCTTGGATAGTTCAGAGAGACCATCATAGAAAATACCTATGATGCTCCATTCAGAAAGCATGTCAGAGGGACACTTTCTAATCAATTGTTTGTATCTTTCCCAAGCTTCATAGAGGGATTCTCCTTCCTTCTGTCTGAAGGTTTGGACTTCCACTCTAAGCTTACCCAATTTTTGAGGTGGAAAGAATTTTGCCAAGAAGGCATTGACTAGCTTTTCCCAAGAGTTCAAGCTTTCTTTAGGTTGTGAGTCCAACCATATCCTAGCTCTGTCTCTTACAGCAAAAGGGAATAGCATAAGTCTGTAGACTTCAGGGTCAACCCCATTGGTCTTGACAGTATCACAGATTTGCAAGAATTCAGCTAAAAACTGATGAGGATCTTCCAATGGAAGTCCATGGAACTTGCAATTCTGTTGCATCAGAGAAACTAATTGAGGCTTAAGCTCAAAGTTGTTTGCTCCAATGGCAAGGATAGAGATGCTTCTCCCATAGAAGTCGGGAGTAGGTGCAGTAAAGTCACCCATCACCTTCCTTGCATTGTTGGCATTGTTGTTGTTTTCGGCTGCCATGGGTTTTTTTTCTTTGAAGATTTCTGTTAGCTCCTCTGCAAAGAGTTGTGCCTTAGCTTCTCTTAGCTTTCGCTTCAAGGTCCTTTCAGGTTTAGGATCAGCCTCAACAAGAATGCTTTTGTCTTTGTTCCTGCTCATATGAAAGAGAAGAGAACAAGAAAATATGGAATCCTCTATGTCACAGTATAGAGATTCCTTGAGGTGTCAGAGGAAAAGAAAAATAGAAGGAAGAGGTAGAAGAATTCGAACTTATCAAGAAAGATGGAGTTCGAATTGTGCATTGAAGAGGAGTGTTAGTCCATAAATAGAAGGATGTGAGAAGAGGGGAAGAAATTTTTGAAAATTAAGTAAAAGATTTTAAAAATATTTTGAAAAATACTAATTAATTTTCGAAAACTAAGAGTGGAAAAGAAATCAAGTGATTTTTGAAAAAGATTTTTGAAATTAGAAATCAAAAAGATATGATTGAAAACTATTTTGAAAAAGATGTGATTAAAAAGATATGATTTTGAAAAGCAATTTTAAAAGATTTGATTTTTAAAAATTAATGACTTGGCTAACAAGAAAAGATATGATTCAAACAGTAAACCTTTCTCAACAGAAAAGGCAACATACTTGAAATGTTGAATCAAATCATTAATTGATAGCAAGTATTTTTGAAAATGGAAAGAAATTGATTTTGAAAAAGATTTGATTGAAAAGATATGATTTGAAAAAGATTTGATTTTGAAAAAAATTTGAAAACTTGAAAAAAATTTGCATTAAAAATAAAATCTTCCCTCTTAAGCCATCCTGGCGGTAAACGCCCAGAATGGTGCACATTCTGGCATTTAACGCCCAAAACACTACCCTTTGGGCGTTAAACGCCCAGCCAGGCACCCTGGCTGGCGTTAAACGCCCAGCCAGGCACCCTGGCTGGCGTTTAAACGCCAGTTTGCCTTCTTCACTGGGCGTTTTGAACGTCCAGCTTTTTCTGTGTAATTCCTCTGTTGTATGTTCTGAATCTTCAATTCTCTGTATTATTGACTTGAAAAGACACAAATTAAAATTTTTTTGGATTTTTAATAATGAAAATGTGACTAAAATCAAATAACAATGCATGCAGGACACCAAACTTAGCAGTTTGTATACCATTGACACAACAAAACGAGAATGCATATAACAAAACACTCAAGTCAAGAGAATTCAAAGATCAGAGCAAGGAAATCATCAAGAACAACTTGAAGATTAATGAAGACACATGAATGAATGCAAGAAGAACAGAAACATGCAATTGACACCAAACTTAACATGAGACACTAGACTCAAACAAGAAACATACAATATTTTTGGTTTTTATGATTTTGTAAATTTTTTGGATTTTTTCGAAAATTAAGTGGAAGAGAAAATAAAGGTATCAAAATTCTTAATGAGAATTCCAGGAATCATGCAATGTTAGTCTAAAGCTTTAGTCTAAAGGAATTAGACATGGCTAGCCAAGCTTCAGCAGGACATTGCATTCAAGAGCTAAATTGATGAGAATCAATCAGCTTTGGTGATGATAAGAACATCACCTTGAAACACTAGAATTCATTCTTAATAACTCTGAAGATAAATACCTAATCTAAGCAACAAGATGAACCGTCAGTTGTCCATACTCGAAACAATCCCCGGCAACGGCGCCAAAAACTTGGTGCACGAAATTGTGATCACTACTTTTCACAACTCAAATAATCCCCGGTAATGAATCCAAAAACTTGGTGCTCAATACCATGGTATAAACACAACTTCGCACAACTAACCAGCAAGTGCACTGGGTCGTCCAAGTAATAAACCTTACGCGAGTAAGGGTCGATCCCACGGAGATTGTTGGTATGAAGCAAGCTATGGTCACCTTGTAAATCTTAGTCAGGCAGACTCAAATGGTTATGGATGATATATGAATAAAACATAAAGATAAAGATAGAGATACTTATGTAATTCATTGGTGAGAATTTCAGATAAGCGAATGGAGATGCTTTGTCCCTTCCGTCTCTCTGCTTTCCTACTGTCTTCATCCAACCCTTCTTACTCCTTTCCATGGCAAGCTGTATGTTGGGCATCACCGTTGTCAGTGGCTACAATCCCGTCCTCTCAGTGAAAATGTTCAACGCACCCTGTCATGGCATGGCTATTCATCTGTCGGTTCTCAATCAGGTTGGAATAGAATCCATTGATTCTTTTGCGTCTGTCACTAACGCCCAGCCTTCAGGAGTTTGAAGCTCGTCACAGTCATTCAATCATTGAATCCTACTCAGAATACCACAGACAAGGTTTAGACCTTCCAGATTCTCTTGAATACCGCCATCAATTCTAGCTTATACCACGAAGATTTCGATTAAAGAATCCAAGAGATAAACATTCAAGCCTTGTTTGCTTGTAGAACGGGAGTGGTTGTCAGGCACGCGTTCATAAGTGAGAATGATGATGAGCGTCACATAATCATCACATTCATCAAGTTCTTGAGTGCGAATGAATATCTTGGAATAAGAACAAGCTGATTTGAATAGAAGAACAATAGTAATTGCATTAATACTCGAGGTACAGCAGAGCTTCACACCTTAATCTATGGTGTGTAGAAACTCCACCGTTGAAAATACATAAGAACAAGGTCTAGGCATGGCCGAATGGCCAGCCTCCCAATGATCTAAGATAGCATAAAACTACTCAAAGATAGCTACCAAGATGATCTAGAGATCTAAAGTGATCAAAAGATGAAAATACAATAGCAAAAGGTCCTACTTATAGAGAACTAGTAGCCTAGGGTTTACAGAAATGAGTAAATGACAGAAAAATCCACTTCCGGGCCCACTTGGTGTGTGCTTGGGCTGAGCATTAAAGCATTTTTGTGTAGAGACTCTTCTTGGAGTTAAACGCCAGCTTTTGTGCCAGTTTGGGCGTTTAACTCCCATTCTTGTGCCAGTTCCGGCGTTTAACGCCGGGCATTCTTGAGCTGATTTGGAACGCTAGTTTGGGCCATCAAATCTCGGGAAAAGTATGAACTATTATATATTGCTGGAAAGCCCAGGATGTCTACTTTCCAAGGCCATTAAGAGCGCGCCAATTGGGCTTCTGTAGCTCCAGAAAATCCACTTCGAGTGCAAGGAGGTCAGAATCCAACAGCATCTGTAGTCCTTTTCAGTCTCTGAATCAGATTTTTGCTCAGGTCCCTCAATTTCAGCCAGAAAATACCTGAAATCACAGAAAAATACACAAACTCATAGTAAAGCCCAGAAAAGTGAATTTTAACTAAAAACTAATAAAAATATACTAAAAACTAACTAAAACATACTAAAAACAATGCCAAAAAGCGTACAAATTATCCGCTCATCAGTTATCAAACTCAACTGTTGATTGAAATTGGAATTACTGATTGATCTGGATCACTCTAAAACTAGTCCTTCTATAAGGATTGACTAGGACTTGAAGATCAAGCTAATTAGTCCACTTGACCTTCCTTTGTTTAGTAAAGGCTGACCAAGTGGGATTAAAACCCAATTTCATCACACTTGATAAGGATAACTAGGATAGGAATTCCAGTTCTCATACCTTGCCAAGAGTTTTATTAATTATTAATTTATTTTTCTTGTCAATTAAATTACTTGTTCAACCCTTTTGAAAACCCCAAAATATACCTTTGCATAACCAATAATAAGAACTCCTCCCTGCAATTCCTTGAGAAGACGATCCGAGGTTTAAATACTTCAGTTATCAATTTTATCAGGGGTTTGTTACTTGTGACAACCAAAACTTTTGTATGAAAGGATTCTCTGTTGGTTTAGAAACTATACTTACAATACGATTATATTTGTGCAATTCTTTACCGATAGAAAATCCGATCGTCAAAATGGCGTCGTTGCCGGGAAATTGCAAATGTGTGCCTTATTATTGGTTATTGTAAATATTTGCTTTTTAATTGATTTTTTTTCAAAAATTACAAAAAAAATCATATTTTTATTTTAAAAATTTTTTTTATCTTATCTTATCTTAGTTTTAAATTTCAAAATTTAAATCTTTTTCAAAAATCATATCTTTTTCAAAATCTTATCTTATCATATTTCAAAATCAAATTTCAAATTTCAAAATTCAAATTTTAAAATTTAAAATTCAAAATTTAATTTTCAAATTCAAAATTTAAATTTCAAAACCTTTTAATTTAAAAACTTATCTTCTCTTACCTAACTTATCTTATCTTTTCTAATCTTAAAATCAAATCTTTTTCAAACCTTATCTCTTATCTTATTTTATTTTCTTTTGCTTGTTTATTTGTTTTTGTTTTTAATTTTTTTTAGCTACTATGAATTCTCACCCCTGTCGCTATGAGTTTAGTTCCAATGTTGTTGTAGGGAATGGACGCTATAAGGAGAACATGCATCGAGGATGGAACAATCAATGATGGGAGGAGCCACAAGGATTTGATCAACCTTCGTGGCAACAACTACCTCCAATGGACTATCAACAACCATTCTGTGATGCATATCAAGGCAATGGCTATGGTGAGCACTCTTTTGATTATCAACAACCATCACCATATGCCTATGAACCCCCTCCTCAACATGACTTTGGACCACCATACTCACAAGCCCCTTTCCACCATTCACCTCCATATGACCCTAACCCGTATCTGCCATACCAACCACCTTATGAGCCAAATGAATCATACATAGAATCACCCCCATTCCAACACAATTACTCTCATGAACCACCACCTCAATATACACCATCTCCATATCATTATCAAGATGAACCACCTTCCTACCATTAGTGGTAAGAGTTGTCCTGCAAGGTTCAATATGGTTGCATGTTCCAAGTTGAAGTGCAAGAATTGGTGTAGAGCTCAATCGAATGGGTCTAGAAAGCTGTTTGGATGCCTTAGTGAGAATTTGGATTGCTTGCCACCCGGCTGGAACACTGATGATCAACTTGAAGACAGGTGTAGAAACAAGATTTGGGATCCGAGAATATATGAGGATCAATTTTGGGAGCTCAAAGCTTGTGAAGAACTCCATCAAAGCTTGAAGAATTTACTTGGTATTGATAGAGCTTATTGGAAGTCCAAGCATTGGTGGAAGTTTCAGGATGAGTTCAAGCACAAGCCGCCAAGACAAGGAGCTCACCAAATATCCAACTTAAGGACTTTAACTAAAAGTTCTAGGTGGGAGACAACCCACCATGGTATGATTGTCCCTTTTTCAGTTTTAATTCTAGTCTATTTTGTTTGTTTTTGAGTTTTGATTGGACCTGGAATCATGCATAACATTCATATTAGCATTGCATTCTGCATACTACATTCTACATTTTGCATTAAAAAAAACAAAAAAACAAAAAAACATGCACGCGACGCGTAAGCGTCGCTGACGCGTCCGCGTCACAAGTGCATTAGGAAGAAAAGAAAAGTGAACAGAGAGTCACGTGAAAGCGTGGCTGGAGGTGTGCCTTAGGCACAAATATGCCCATGCGTTCGCGTCGTTTGCGAAATAGCCTCCCCACGCGTCCGCGTCAACCACGCGAACGCGTGGTCCTGTAAATTCGACGTAAATGGGTGCATGGCAGAGAGTTATGATGGAGTAGGGCTGGACTCGTGCTAGAAGCACAAGCCCTACTATGCGAACGTGTGCCTCACGTGTCCGTATCATTTTTCAAAAATGGCCATTCACGCGATCGCGTCACCCACGCGAACGCGTCACTCAGATTTTTGGCAAAATGAGTTTGAAACAGAGAGTTGCGTGAATGCGAGGCTGCACTCACGTTAATCGCACAAATCAGGCCACGCGATCGCGTGACGCACGCGACCGCGTCACCTGACCTTATCACACACCACGCGACCGTGTCACTCACGCGTCCGCGTCACTCACGCGTCCGCGTCGCTTGCGTCGCACAACTTATCCAGATCAGCGCCAATTATCTTATCTTTTCTTTTCTAATCCTAATTTCTTCTATCTTTTCTTCTTTCTTCTTTCTTTCTTACTTTATCTCTTTAACTTCTCATCCCTCTTCACTTACATTCTATTTTACTTAATTTATTTGCATATTTCATTCATTGCATTTTAATTTTGTGCATATTTTTCTTTTCTTTTCTAAATTTATTATTTTTCCATTGGTGTTACTTATTCATATTCAACTGTTGCATCTTTTCTGGTATTATTTTGGTATTCAGTGACTTGTTTCACACTGTTGGGTAATATTATTTAAGTCAATGCTAATCTTTTATGATACTTGTTTTAATTTTGCATTGACATGAATTTATATTGTCTTTCATTACCCACACTCATCCCCTTTGTTGCAAATTTTGCACCACTGGTATGCCATGTACTTCTATTGTTTTCTCACTTGCATGTTGTAACTACCATGTAATTGAGAACCTCATTATTTGGTATTAACCCACCCAGACTTTATTTATTTTCTTATCTTTATTTCTGGGTTACTTTTTCTTCTTTTTCCTCTTCTTTCAGGATGGCCACCGAGAAAGGGAAATAGAAAACTCTTACATGGGCCAACAGACAAGTTCATCTGCACATTCTTTGGAGAGAAAAGCGTTAGTTAAAGCAACCCGTCCACTTACACATCCAAGCATGCACTGAGGACGGTGCAATCTTTAAGTGTGGGGAGGTCGATACCGATCTCCGTGGGTTAGTTACTCTCCAGTCTCAATACCAATATTTTATTTTATTCGTTAGTACATTGTTGCATTTACATGTTTGTTTGATTTTGTGCATATTTTACAACTTAGTTGAAGTAATATTTTCTTTTTCAATAAACTTTTTATAGCATTTCACTAATTTGAATTAAACTTTTTGAAAAACTTATTTGAAGAAATATTATTTTGGAACATTGTTTAGAGTTCGAACACACAAAACCTGTGAGATTTTTGAGCTTATTTGATTGGTTGCACTTTATCAACCAATATTTTATTTTTGGTGTGTGTTGTTCTCTCTAAAATTGTGATATTTGTCTTGCTTGATCCTATATTTTCATTGTTTAATGTATGCATATACTTATATGATTGAGGCCTTGTTTCACTAAGCTTACATACCCATATGGCCTTAACCCTTCATTATCCCTTGCAAACCAATTTGAGCCTATTATACCCCTTTGTTCTTTACTTTAGCTCATCACTAACTCTAAGCAAAAAATAATAATGTCCTTAATTTGAATCCTTGATTAGCTTAGACTAGTGAAAGTGCTCATGAATTAAGTGTGGGGAAAGTGGGTTTGGAAATGTTTGGTTTGGGAATTGAGTATGTTAGACTTTGTGTAAAAATGTGAAAAACGTTAACACATGTTTATGCATGCAATACCTTAATCATATGCATTGAGAAAGACCAAAAAAATACAAAAAAAAGAGAGAGAAAAAAAGCAAAAGAGCAAATAAGTAGTAAAAGGGGACAAAATGCCCCAAAGTAAGTGGTGAAAGCAATGCATATGTACTGTACTTGAAATTAGAATGCATGAATATGTAGAAAACATGGTTAATGGATAGTTAGATGTGGTGTTATGATTACATGGATTGTCTAAAGTTAGGTGGAAAGTTTAAGTTAATTAAGGATTCAGATTTTAGTCCACTTAACCAAATACAATTCTACCTTGACCCTAACCCCATTACAACCCTCAAAAGACCTCTTGATTTGTGTATTGGTGCATTAAATTTTTGTTGATTGTTAGATGAAGAGCAAGCCTTAGAAAGCAAGATTAGTAGAGAATTGAGAGAATCGAACCTCAAACACCTGAGTGATTAGAGTGTATACACTTCCAGTAAGGGTTCGATGCTCGATTCCTTGTTCTCGGCTTTCATGAGCTATTTTCTTCTTGCAAGTCTATTTGTACTTCATTTTTATGAATTGAATTAGTGAAATCCAGTTCATTATTTTTCTTGAAAGATTTATTTATTTTTTTACCAAGTAGGTAGAATCATTTTTGCATGTAGTTGCATTCATATTGATAGGCTGCATTTCATATATTCTACCATTCCCCTTCACTCTTTTAGTTCTCGAGCTTAGAATGAGGACATGCTAATGTTTAACTGTGGGGAGGTTGATAAACCACTATTTCATGGTTTATCTTGTGCTCAACTGAGTGGTTTTTATCAACTCTTTACCCACTTATTCATATTATTTGCATGGTTTTACAATTCCTTCCCAAAATTTGTTCTATGATTGAAAACATGTTTCTTCGGCCCTAAATTTTCTATGTTTAATCTCCTCTTATTACCCTTAGATGCCGTGATATGTGTGTTAAGTGTTTCAGGCTTCATAGGGCAGGAATGGCCTAGAGAATGGAGAGGAAGCTTGCAAAAAGGGAAGGAGCACAAGAAATAAAGGAGACAACCAGCGAACAGCGACACACATGCATGGCTGACGCGTGCGCGCGATTTGGACAAAATCAAAGCGACACGTACGCGTGCTTGATGCATACGCGTGGATTGGAGTTCGCGCAAATGACGTGAGCGTATGCCTGACGCGCACGCGTGGAGAGGAAAATCGTCAAACGACGCGTACGCGTGACATGCACGATCTGCAGAAAATTCAGGAAATGCTGGGGGTGATTTTGGGCTGCATTTTGACCCAATTTTTGGCCCAGAAATACAGAATAAAGCCAGGGAACATGCAGAGACTCAAGAGATCAGATCATACACACAATTTTAGTTTTAGATGTAGTTTTTAGAGAGAGAGGTTCTCTCCTCTCTCTTAGGATTTATGTAACATCCTACCATACAGAGTCTTATGCTTAAGTCATAATTCAGAGATGGCAAGGTATTACGACCTCTAAAAATAAAAATTTAGTACGTATAGTAGTATGAAAAATTGATTATAACTAGGAGCCTTTATAGAAAAAGGGGTAAACAAAAAAAATTGCAACTCGAAAGCGCAACACTCTGATCGATAACGTAACGGACAAAGGATAATCCAACACGAGATTATATATATACAAAGGAGTATCAAAAACAAGAATATCAAGACTCAAAATCCGGCTGCGAAGATAACCGGTCCGAGCATAGCAATATATACATATGATAAAATAAGGAAAACCCCAAAGGAAACCCAAAGGGACACAAATACAGAAACCTATTCTCCAAAATCTCCCATAAGATGAGTCATAACAGTTTGTATTATTTAATGGAGATAAAAGTATCTAAGCAAAACATATAAACCAAAACATAGTCCCGAGAACAAAGTATCTTCACAAATCTAGAAGTCTCCAGCATGCCTCAGCGGGAAACCTCACGTCCTGCATCTGAAAACCACAAAATCTGCATGGTGAGAACCAGAGGTCCCCAGCATGGTAACAGCTTCCACATATATAATAATAATAATAGAGAAAAGCCGAAGGCAATCCTAGAACTTCCTCCAAATAACTCAAAGCTTATAAACAAGCTAAACCATAAAAGGGCATCTGACTAAAGATTCTTCAGTCTAACTAATACTTCCCTTTCCAATTCCTTCAGACCTCCCAACCACCAGCAGGAGTATAATGTAGCAAACACAGTTATATCAAACAAGAAATATACAAATAGGAACAATTAAGGCATTTAGACAATTAGCAAGTAATATGCAGTCAAATAGGCAATCTCAAATGATTCACATAGTATGCATATGATGAATGCATGTCCCTAGTGGCTGATGATATCATCTGTCGGTTATAGAGCCAACCCTACAAGTCCTGGTAGCTAACCATTGGACTGTCCCTCTGTCGCGCATCCCCAACTCGAGTTATACTCATCATAAATTTGATCATAATCATGATCTATATCCATCACCTTCACTGGTGAATATTTACGGGGGCGAGCTCATCCGGGGCTTTCACAGTGCCCGGCCACCCTTACGACATAGGGTCAAAAGAGATTTGAGTCTCAACCTAGAGCACGTGGTGGCTAGCCACTGCTTTCTTCCAGGGAAACTCTCATCTCCAACAGTGGAAGTGCAACATTCACAATTCATTCAACAGCATATATGCATTTATACTTAGCCATAATCATGGCTCCGCTGTAACACAGCAATAATCTAGCCATCCGGCTCACGGTTAAATCCATAACCAGCCATTCGGCTCATGGTTAAATCCATAACCAGCCATTTCATTAACAATTACGGCCTTTCGGCCCATGGCATAACAAGCACTTCCACTGCCATCCTCCGCCTCTCACATAATCATCTTTGATCCTCATTGATCATTCATTTTTCCCTTGCTTCACTCGCAAGTTACCACATCCCCTAGCTCCTTTTCTACTAGCTAGGCATATCATAATGATTTAAGACATAAGTGGTGAGATCGGAGGCTTCAAAGTATGAAATTTGGCTTTTAAAACTCAAAAATCAACTTTGGGATGAAAACAGGGCCCCGCGTACGCGCACTCCACGCACACGCGTGGATGGCCACAAAACTCATCGACGCGTATGCGTCATGCACGCTAACGTGTGGATTGAAAAATAGCCAAGCGACGCACACGCGTCCGCCACGCGTACGCGTGGGTGCTCTCGTGCCCCAGGCACAAAACTGGCACAGTTCAGGCACAACTCTCTGGAAAATGGCTGGGCATTGGGTGCAGCACATCGGCGCGCCCGCGCACACCACGCGCACGCGTGGATGGCGCGCCCGCGCATACCACGCGCACGCGTGGATGGCGCTTTTCTAGAAGAACGGCGTGTACGCGCCAAGTGTGCCTACGCGCGGGGGGTCATTCTGCTAAAAAATTTTTAAGTTAAAATCTGCAGAATTCACAGATTCAACCTCCAATCTTCCAACGGACATAACTTTCTCATTTTAAATAATTTTTCACCTGTTCTTCGAACGGCATGGACATCCCGGATCCAATTTCATTTCTAAACATATTTGGCACAAAATGGAGATCCGTAGTCCAAGTTATGTCCCATTAAAGTATGCCCAAAACCATGTTTTTCATACAAAACCACAAAGTGCCATTTTCAAAACAAGCCATTTTCAACTCTTTTCAAAATCAATCAAAACATGCCAATTTCATCCCTTTTCTTTGAAATCAGTCAAAACATACCAAAGTCAACATCAAGCCTCCTCAACTCACACATTGACACTTTACCACAAATCACAAAAATCACTATCCCATCATTTTAACCCACTTCACCCAAGTGGCTCAAACTCAAACACATTGACATATCATATACTCTTCCTCATGCCAATTTTCAACAACACCAATTCCAATTAACCATCATTGTACATAATCAATATCATACTCACCCTCAACATGGTTTCACCTACAATTCAACCATAATCAATCATCAAGCATATATCACAACATGCATATTTCTCATACATCATACAATCAAGGCATCAATAATCATCATCACATATATGACCACATCATATATATCAACCATTCAACAACATCAACAATTCAATGCCTATCTTAGGGCCTCTAGCCTAAGTATTTTCTACCACATTACATATTAGATACGAGAAACCGAGATCATACCTTAGCCGATTTTCCAAGCTCAACCGGAGCACTTCCAAATCACTTATCCACAAGCTCTCAAGGTCTCAACACCTCCAAGAACAGATTTTTTACCACCAAATCCCTTTTCAAGCTTTTCAATATCACTAATCAAGCTCCAATATTCACACATACACAACCTAAACCACAATCATCATACTCATACACAACATCTCAATACCCAAACATCATAGAACAACAAATTACACTAGGGTTGAGAATCTTACCATACCCAAGGTCCAAGGAGACAAGATTAATCTTCTCTTTCAAGAGAGTTGGATCCTATAACATCAAAAAGCCCAAAATCTCAATATTTTTGCTCATGAAACTCGAAAATAAGGCTGGAAATTCGAAGAAAAAACATGACTTACCTCAAGATTAATTGTATGATTTTTGTAGAGCTCTCCGCGGTGAACGCGTGGCCGCAAACGGTGCGGCAATCGGAGCTCTAGATCAAAAGTTATGGTGGTTTGAAGATTAAGGGAGAGATAGAACTTGAGAGAGTGTTCTTCCCTCCATGGCCTCCATTTCAGCGTGTTTAGTGTCTCAAATGAGGAGAGAGAGTGCTGAAAACTAGGGTTTTGGTTTAGTTTAGTTGGGCCAAGGGCCCACTTTGGGTCCGGTTGGCCCGGTTTGGCCCGTTCGGTCCAATCTTGGTTCGAATTCTATAAAACTGGTACCAAAATTCTCGTCTCAATCTCCTCTATCACATTTAGCCATAAAAATCAAATTTAGGGCTTTCTAGAATAAATTCTCATTTATGGGTTAATTAGCCGTTAATTAACCGGGTTTTACAATTTAGGATTAGGATTTCTTCTTATCAATTTTCAAGTTCAATGTTCTTTTTACTTATTTTCTCAATTTGGTTTATGAACTCTTTATGTTTGGATTGATTTTCTTTTATTAATGCAATTTGAGGTATTTTAAATCTATGATTTTATTTAGCTTTTTACATTCTTAGCTTTGGTGGATTAATTGGAGACACTTGAGTTATCAAACTCAGCTGTTAATTGAAATTGGAATTACTGATTGATCTGGATCACTCTAAAGCTAGTCCTTCCATAAGGATTGACTAGGACTTGAGGATCAAGCTAATTAGTCCACTTGACCTTTCTTTGTTTAGTAAAGGCTGACCAAGTGGGATTAAAACCCAATTTCATCACACCTGATAAGGATAACTAGGATAGGAATTACAGTTCTCATACTTTGCCAAGAGTTTTATTAATTATTTATTTATTTTTCTTGTCAATTAATACTTGTTCAACCCTTTTAAAAACCCCAAAATATACCTTTGTATAACCAATAATAAGAACACCTCCCTACAATTCCTTGAGAAGACGACCCGAGGTTTAAATACTTCGGTTATCAATTTATCAGGGGTTTGTTACTTGTGACAACCAAAACTTTTGCACGAAAGGATTCTCTGTTGGTTTAGAAACTATACTTACAACGCGATTATATTTGTGCAATTCTTTACCGATAGAAAATTCGATCGTCAGTCAGCGATCCAAATTATAAATATCTTAAATAGATAACTATGAAAGCTGGATATATTAAAACACAAGTAGTCATATATATATATATATATATATATATATATGAGTTACTAATATAAATGACATTATTAGTATAATGATTATAAGAATAGAAGATATATAATGAAATATTAGCAAAGCTAAGTTCACCAAAAAGTACCGATATTTACTCATACCAGCAGATTTTGAACTCGATAATAAGATTATTAAACAAATTCTTATTTTAATTAACGCGGATAAAAATAAAATTAATATAATAATCATAATAGTAATAATAATAATTTTATCTTTTTTTAAAAAATCTCATTATAAAAGTTATATATAAAAATCCTAATTAATTAAACCCTAATTATTATACAATCAATTTAATTATTCTTAATAAAATAAATTCTAAACATAAAATAATAAAAATTCAAACTTAATAAAATAAATCATAACTTATTTATATTTAGATTTTTGAAAATACAGGTCGTTACATGTGCCACATGTACAGTAACCTATTCACCTATTAAAATGACACTAGAATTCTCCTCTATTTTGCCAGTGTACAAATTCGAAGCAGATCCATGTGAGCTACCATCCAAATCTGAGAATCTTGCTTGGCTGTGAAACTAAAATCGCATATCATCATCACCTTAAATTTTATATTTTTCAAATTTTACATACCCTTCAGTAAGTGAGATTGAAATTCTAAATAGTATTTACTTCACAAGTTTTTTTTCACACTTTTTTAATTTTTGTACTATACTACTTTTTAGATCTACGAAACTCATTTTTAGATTAACAAACACGTCAATCTATTTTTAACTATAAAAAGTAACACTTGTATTTTCATCAATTTTTCTGCAATGATAAACTAACAGAAATAAACTTTCAGATATATTTTTCCTCCTTCACTATACTTTTGAATAAGATTAAATCATATGTTGTATTTATAGACTTATTTATTTGTAGTGTAAATCGTGGTAATGTGTTGAAAGATATTTTTCTTCATAAATCGTCTTAGTCTAATGGGTTTAATGTAGATATATAAATAGTGCTACCCTAGAACGATTAATGTTGATAGTATTTTTTGTTTTGGTCATAAATAGTCCCATCCTAATGTGCTTCACTATTTGCACATAAATTGTTCCAACATGATATGCTTAAATGTTTATCCTTTTAGGCTATCGTATTTTACCTTTTGAGAATAAATCGTTTTAGCTGTATTTTAACCATTTGTATTTTACTTTAAGACACTATTTTGGAACGATTGAATAGCATATTTGGATTCATGTTATAACATAAATCATCCCAGAAAATAATGATTTACATTTAAATTTAAAGTTGGGATAAGACGATTTATATAATAATGAAAGATTGTGTATTTGATTTTGATTTAGAAAAATATGTAATTTTAGTTTTTATTTTATTTTATTTATGTAAAAAAATCTTTAATCTTTCTATGATTTTGAGACCTATTCTAATATTCTCTTTTTTTGTTTTCTATGATTACCATTTATTCCCTTTAAATTAATAAAAATATGTAAAAAAAAAATAGTCTTAAAATGATGAAAATTAGAATAGATGATTTTAATTTATTGGATTAAAACTAAAAAATTATAAAATTAGAAAGTGAATATTTTGTAAAATCAACACATTTATTTAAGAGAAAATACTCAATTTAGTCACTGAAATTACACTCGAGACTCAATTTAATTTTTGAAATTTTAATTGCTTCAATTTAGTCTCTAAACTTTTCAATTTTTAATCACATTAATCCTTGTGTTGGTTTCTTTCACAAAGTCAATTAAAAAATTTAAGAATTAAATTGAGACAATTAAAATTTTAAAAACTAAATTGAGAGTCGAGTGTAATTTTAAGACTAAACTAAATATTTTTTCTTTACTTAAACATAATAAGAAAACATATTTGCATTGTAAGCAATCAACCATACGTGTATACTAAAAGACACAGACAATGAATGAAGGAATCATAAGGGGCGACCAGTGTATAACTTGTTTGAGACAGCGTCAACTCCTGTGATTGATATATAATAGCGTCACCAACTTGCAAATTTATAATTATATACTGTGAATTGAATTGTATGGTATATAATAGTTATTAAATTTTGATAATATTTAAAATATTAATAAAAATTAAGATTGTATTTTTTTATTATTTAGTAATATTTTTTAATCTAATCACTTTTTTATTTTAAAGTTAAAAAGTATTACCAAATAGTAAATGGGTGTGATATTAATGTTAGATATATTTTTAAGCGTTGTTAAACTTTAATTTCATAACCTATAATAATAGTCATCTTGTAAAATAAAATTGAAGAAAAAAGAAAAAGAGACGAGCCAATAAGCAATAGATAAAAATTGGGTGATGAGGTAGATTGGATTGCGAGCTTGGGATTTGTGAAAAGAAAACATTTGAGAACTAATAATAATTTCCAAAACAACAAACGCGATAAGTTTAAATAATTGTGTTCGGAAATTAGGTCTTGGTGTCAATGATATATAAATAAAGATACAATGATGGTGGTGGGTGTCGCATTTTATTTAGAATGGGTGGTCGATCCATTAGTGATTTTCCTTTTCATATTCCTGTTTCTGTTGTGAGTGTTAGTTTTGAATAATTAATAAAGGAAACGATACTTCACGCAAACACCCACTTTATATATATGGAGCAATATGGGAATATGATCATAAATTTAATATTAAAATATAACAAATTGCCAAGCAAATTCATTACGAAGTCAATATTATAGCGAATAGTTTCAGCCAATATCACACCAAGCTATCTAATAAATTCATTACAAAACCTATTAAAAATGAGCTTTTGTTAAATTTAGATTTTTCTTTTAATTGAGTTTCGAATTATTTTTTTTAAAGAGTTTTTAGATATTTTTTTCTTTATATTAAATGTGAACCTTTTATTATATATTGGGCTATTAGAGGTGAATTTTTCAAAAATGACTCAAACTATGTGTTATATATCATGGATCTTTATAAAACGTAAGTAATATTTAAAAAAATCATTACAAAATATTAGTGATATTTTATCAAAACGTCGTTTTCTCTTTACATAATTAAAAGAAAAAAAGAACATTACAAAATGTCCAAGAACGGATTTAGGAATCTAACAATGGAGGGGCCGAAAATTAAATTTTTGTATAATCAAATATAATGTTATATATTTGATAATAGATATAATTATAATTAATTTTTTAATTAAAAAATTAATAAATACTTATCAAATAAAAAAAATTATCTCGGTCTTTATAATTTTTTTTATAATTTTTTATGATTTTACATTTAATAAAATATAAAATTATTTACTTTTTTAAATATTTTTTAATTAATTTATTTTTGTAAATATTTATGTGCAACGAGTTAAATTTTTATGTTTTATATCATTATAAAATATGACATAAAATAATATAAATTAATCTCACTAATAATTTTGTTACGTGAATTTAAAATATACTAAAATATTTTTATATAATAATAGGCGTAAAAAGTAATAGAAAAATAATAAAAAGAAAACAACTAAATTGTCAATTATAAAAAGAACAATATTATTATAAATAATATTAAAGTAATTTTTATATAATTATAGATGTTAAAATTAATTTTAAAAAAATAAATATAAAAAGAATTTTAAATCAAATAAAAAATACAAATAATATAAATATATGTAGTAAACTTTAAACTTTAATACATAAAAAATATTAACTCTATTTATTATTATTATACTATTAAATTTTATTTTATATAATACATTCATTATAATAATATATGAGTTTAAAATTTGTTGGAAGCCAAGGCCACCACTTGTCGCCTTAAATTCGTCCTGAAAATGTCAGCGTTTTGTCTTTATATAATTAACTTTGTTTTTTACAATACGTATTAGATGAATTATGCGAGAAATTAATTTGTAAATGGATTAGAAAATGGTGAATTGGTAAAAAATGGATGTATAGTGTGTTATACATGAATGTGGAACTGACATTTATCAGAGAACACAAAATGCAAGTAACGTTTTGGCAGGGACGAAAAACAAGGAAGCGGAGCACGCTGCAAAACGCAGCATGCGTTTGTCAGGCCCAGGCAATCAAAGAACGAAACGTAGCTCTGTGTCCCCTGCATGAAAACAGCTTCACTTTTGACCAGTTTTGGAGTAGGCAAAACGCAGGTTGCGTTTGTCAGCCTATCAAAGCAAATCGGAGGTTGCGTTTGGCAGTCACCTTAACTGCATGTGTGACACACGTCATGGAGGATGGTAAATTTGTTTATAAAAACGAAAACCAAACGCAGATAGGAGTTACAGGAATGAAACGAGAGTAAAAAGAAAAAGCTGAAGAAGTAAAAGTGAAGAAGTGAAAGTGAAGAAGTGTGGGAGAAGTGGGGAAGAAGAAGAAGAAATTTACGATAAAGGATTAAATAATGGTTCGTAATTTTACCACACTGGAGAAACACATTATTAAATATTTTGATCATCCTCAATGGGTAAATATTTTTTTTATTTTGATAGTGTTATTGTTAATTTTAATATTATTATTATTATTGTGATTACTGTAACTATTGTTGCTATTATTATTAATGTTGTTATTGTTATTGTTATTGTTATTATTATTAATATAATTATTTTTTAGTAATAAAAAATACTGTGTAATAAATTTTTTATTATCTTTAATAAATTTGTTATTATTTTTTAATTAATTATTTATATTTTTTATCATACGACTAGTTATACTGTCTAATAAATTAAAAGTTTGTTATTATTTTTAAATAATTTATTATTAATTATTATGATACGGTTGTGTAAATAAATTATTAATATTTTCTAATAATAAGTTATTAATTTTTATAATAAAATATTAATATTTTCTAATAATAAATAAATAATACTGTATAATAATAGTAATAAATTATAATTATTTTTGAATAGAAAGTAGATAATGTTTAATAATTGTTTATTATTTATTAATAATTTATGATTATTATTTTTTAAGATAATAATAATAATAATACATACTGTTTAGTTACTGGTTTTTATTATTATTATTATTATTATTATTATTATTATTATTATTATTATTATTATTATTATGATATGAATAGTAATTATGTTTTATCATACCGATATTATTATTATTATCATGTCTATAATATGAATAATAATTGTGTTTTTGGTGTATCGGTAGTCATGAAATAGTTATTATTATTATTATAATGCTGTTATTGTTATTATAATAATTATTTCTTAAGATAATATAGTAGTAACAATACTGTTTAGTTACCGTATTATTATTATTATTATTATTATTATTATTATTATTATTATTATTATTATTATTATTATTATTATTATTATTATTATTATTATTATTATTATTATTATTATTATTATTATTATTATGGAATACTGACTAACAGTTATTATTATTTTTTAGTAATAAATAATAAATAAGTACTTATAATTTTTTAATAATTTATTATTATGTTTTAAGATAATAATAATAATAATACTGTTAAGTTATTGTTGCTAATTTTTTTTGAATAAATTATTAACTGATATTATGTAAAATTTAATAATTATCATTTTTCTATTTGCAGGCTATTAGGAATTTGTTGCCAAGGAAACTGGATCCGCTAGATACTTTTAACGAGGTAGCTGCAGTGATATTGGCATCGACTGGGTTTCAACACGTTTCACGAGTAGGCGAAATGAGAGGTCATTCTGCACTACTGAGTGCTTTGGTGGAACGCTGGAGGCCGGAGACTCACACTTTTCATCTTTCAGTCGGTGAAGTGACAGTGACACTGGAAGATGTCAGCTATATTCTTGGTCTCCCGATTAATGGGGAGCCCGTTACGGATAGAACAGACAGTAGTCACCAGTTTTTGGTGGAGAACTGCATTGCGTGTTTTGGTCGAGAGCCCGATTCGCAAGATCACGTGTTGGGAAAGGTCAATATTGCTTGGGTCCGGCAGTGCAGAGACACCGAGCCGTGTGATACTCAGGAGTCTCTTGAGCGGCACGTCCGGGCGCACATATAGATCCGCCCGGTTCTTCCGCACCACCACGCGGCCAGTTATTTGATTTGAATGAGTACTCGGAGCGGGAAGAGGGAGACTTGGGATACGACTTGCAGCATTGGTATGATCTTGGGTGGAGCGAGTGCTCTGGGGATGAGTGGCTCCGGTTTGTATGACACTGGTGGTGCGAGCATGACAGATTTCGGTGGTCCTGACGTTGGCAGTGGGGTTGACGCCGGTGTGTCGCAGGGTCATCCATATAACTTACGGACACAGACTGCGCCTCTGGACAAATACACCTCATCCTTGTATGCGAAGAAGGCACCGAAGAAGTAGTCTGTTCTAGTTGATATTATATTCAGCGTTGTATTCAGATTTGTATTCAGTGTCGTATCTTATATTTAGATGATTGTGTTCAGTTTTATTATTATGACATATTTAGCTTTGTTCCCGTGTAACCCTGTTTGGATCGAAAATGTTTGTTCTCTAAAAAATTAAACACCGAGGTTAAAAACTTTATTTAGTATAAATTGTTAACTAGGTTAAAATACATGACGAGCTTACAAAAAAAGTAACATATAATTGTAAAGTAGGTCATAACAAAGTTACATTGAAAAGCTTAACCACTAATGACCTCCAACGGAGCTTGGACCTGTGCGCTGAGGACATCGGCTGCGGCTATGTCCCTCGCGTCCACATGTAGTGCACCGACGAGGACCACGCATATCACGCGAATCCATCTCATTCAAGTAGCAGGTTGACTTCGGTCTTCCTTTCGTTGCGCGCATCAATGTCCAGTTGGCGATCACCTTCGCTCCTTCGTATCTATCCCACATGGAGGGATCACCCATCGCAACGAACTCGCTTCTATACACCTTGCAAATTTCAGACATCTTGTACACATCGTGCACGTACACTTGCCAATCAAGACGTTGGTTGGCGCAACATGCAAGCACGTGGCGACATGAAAGTCGCTCGACCTAGAAATGGCCACAGCCACAGTGTTGTTGCGCAAGGTTAACAGTGTAAATGGTACCATCTTGCATTTCGTGAACCTCAAACATCTCGTTGCGCCTATCGAACCGGTTGACCACAATGTTTCTTGCACGTCGGAAGCTTTCCTCAACTCTTTTCGTTGCAAATTCTGAATACGTGAATCCGTTGCGGGACGCTCATGAGCCTCGGTACTCTTCCGAGTGAACAACTCATTCAGCCGATAAAAAGTTGACCGGACAAAGGCAATTACAGGAAGGTTGCGTGCACCCTTCAGGACAGAATTTATGCACTCTACCAAGTTTGTCGTCATATGTCCCCAACGATGACCACCATCGAATGCCAACACCCATCTCTCAACACCGATCTCATCGCACCATTGAGTATATGCCTCACCCAGCTCTTTAAGCCTTTGGTAGTTTTTGTTGTACTCCTTCTCCGTCCTAGAATAGCCTGTTGAACAAACTATTTAATCATAAGCAGATGCCACAAATTTACTATGAATAGAACCATAACAGTAATATGAAATACCTGTATTCACCACGAGTTTATGCAAATATGGAGCCTTGAACCTCCTTAAGAAGTTGGACCCAATGTGCCTGATGCAATATATGTGCCACGCCCTTGGTGGTGACCATGCACCGTTACTGCGAGCTATTACAGCGTCGATCGAGGTATGGCGGTCAGAAATAATACCCACACCATCAATGGTAACAACATATCTCCGCAAATTGGTTAGGAAAAACTCCCACGCGTCTGCTGTCTCGCCCTCGACAATCGCAAATGCAATAGGCACAATGTTTTGATTCCCATCTTGTGCAACCGCTACCAGAAGTGCTCCTTTATATTTTCCGTACAGGTGCGTGCCATCAACCTGCACCAGTGGCTTGCAGTGTCTGAATGCTACAATACACGGATAGAAGCTCCAAAAAAATGCGGTGCAGAATTCTTACACCTTGAACCTCCTCACTTTCACGGTAAACGGGGAGCGTTTTAATTTGAACACGAGACCTTGGCATCTTCACTGTCATTGCTTTCAACTATACTGGCAGAGTCTGATAAGAAACTTTCCAATCACCGAAAATTTTTGCGACAGCTTTCTGCTTTTTCAACCAAGCCTTGCGGTAACTTACAGTATAGTTGAACCTGCCTTGAACTTCTGCAATAACAGACTTCACCTTTATCGAGGGATCTGCTTCGACCAATGGCCTAATGGCATCTGCAATTGTGTCTGAGTCCAACTTGGCATGATCTTGTGCTTGCCATTATATCTCATGATCTCCCAACAAGCTATTTTTCGAATCAAGCTAGCTCGGATAAGTCAGTCGCACCCTGCACCATACCCCTTGCATTTTGCATAGAATGTCTGCGGCTCAGACTCATACACAGTGTAATCAACTCCTCTAGATATGGTGTAGCTTTTGATTACAGTTATCACCGACTCTCTCGAACCAAATTCCATTCCGACACTAAACTCACCATCTTCCGTCGCAACGTTGCCTTCACCTACGACATGCGCACCGCCATCAGTCAGACAAGGCAAATAAAATAAGCACTATAGAAAACTTCAATTAATAATTATGACATACCTGTATTCGCATACTCAGGAAATTCCAGAGCATGCATGGCTTCGAGATCTAGAGTCCGCATAAAAGACGGAACACCAAACGGGTGCTAGCTTACAATCGCATTCGCTTCATCTTGCACCGCCGGATTACCTGCCAAGTCTCCGTCATCGTTTTCGTCATCGACTTCATAGTTAGCTTCAAATTCATTTTCACTGTCATTATTATCTTCTTCCCAATCTATATCCCGGAGCTCATCAACATTGATCTCGTCGCCGATCATACACATCCCCGACTGCTGTTCAAACTCAACGTATAGCTCTATCATCGGCACGTGAGATCGGGTTTGTAATACCCGGTCTAACCGAAATTAATTAAATAATGAGTTAAGTAGGAGCGAATATGGTTGGAAGATTTGGCAATTGGAATTTGATGATTTCAATATGATATTTGGATTCAGTGAATTTTTCCGAGTCGGAAGACATAGTTTTCTGCGTAAAAGCGCGCAGTGGAATTTTGATCGGCAGTACCGGCTGAGACCTGTCTGGTACTACAGCTGAGAAAATTGATTATGAGTAAATAAGATTAAGAAATGAGGAATTATAATTAGGGGAGGTAGAAATATTTGAAGTGCGATTTAGAGCGCTAATCTTAAAGGTTTTGGTCCAAAATTGGGCCAACGGACAAAAATAAGTGAACTGGGCCTAAGTGGGCCCAAGATCCAACATATATAAATATTAGTTATGAGCATTTCAGCTCATTTTACCCTAAAAGAGAGGTTGGGGCGCTGAAATAGAGAAGAGAGAAGAGAAGAGAGAAAACCTAACTCTCTTTGATCTTCAAACCACCATAACTTGAGCTACGGAGCTCCGATTGACGAGCCGTTTGCGGTCACGCGTCGCTCTTCTCATCCTCTACAATTTTATCTAAGTTTTGTGATGAGTAATCCACTGTCCTCTGCCCAGTTTTCATTTTCCTCTTCAAATTCGAATTTGGTTTGGGTTTTGAGGAAACCTTGTGATTTTGATTGTTTAGGAGTGCTCTAGTATGAGCCATGGGTGATATTCATCACAAACTTTAGTGGGTTAAGGTAAGAAATCCTCCAACCCTTGTGATTTGTCATTTTTATGAGCCCTAGGTTGATGTATGTATGTAATATTGGTTATGTTAGTGCATTTGATGGTTTGGGTGCACAATTGGGAGATTGGTGTTGCTTGAGGAGCTTTGGTGAGGCTTGGGGCTAAGGTTGGTGGAGACTTCCAAAGAAGAGGCTCAATTGATTTGGCTACAAGAGGTACGGTTTAAGTTTCATTTAAGTACCGTGTGGTGTGATGAGAATTCCTAGGCTAGATGCCCCTAGGATTAAGTTTGGATTGTGTAAATGGTTGATGCTAATATGCATAGTTGGTATGTAATGTGAATTGATGATTGGGTTGAGAATTGTGTGGCCTTGTATGCTTGGTGTATTGAAAATTTGATGTATTGGGTAATGAGTATTAATTTGTGGTTTATGCATTTAAATTGTGAAATTGGGCCAGAGGCCGTAAATTTTGGGCCGGAGGCCGAAAAGAGGTAAGGGAGGTAAGTTGATGTGTGCATTGTATGATGACACAAGTGATTGGATGAATTTCATGTAATGAATATATGAATGATTGGGTTGGTTATTGAATAATGAGGTTTGAGGAGTTGAAGTGTGAAAATTGGTAATTTTGGGTGAAATTATATAGATGAAGTATGTTTGATTTTGGTTGATATATATTATGTGGTCATATATGTGAGTATGATTATTGATGCCTTGATGGTATGATAATGCATGAGAGATATGTATGTTGTGATATATGCTTGTGGAATGATTAAGGTTAATTTGGGGTGAAACCACGTGATAGTGAGTATGATATTGGTTATGTATAATGATGGTTGATTGGAAATAGTATTGTTGGAAATTGGGATGAGGAAGGATGTATGACATGTTGATATGTTTGTAATTTAGCCATTTGTTTGAAATGGGTAAAGATGGTTATATGGCGGTTTTGTGAATCGTGTAAAGTGTTAATGTATGAGTTGAGGAGGCTTGATGTTGATTTTGGTATGTTTTGATTGGTTTCAAAAAGGGTTGAAATTGGCATGTTTTGGTTGATTTTGAAAAGAGTTGAAAATGGTTTGTTTTGAAAATGGCACTTTGTGATTTTATATGAAAAACATAGTTTTTGGGCCTATTTTGACGGGACATAACTTGGACTACGAATCTCTGTTTTGTGCCAAATCTGTTTAGAAATGAAACTGGATCCGGGATGTCCATGCCGTTCGAAGAACGGGTGAAAAACGATTTAAAATGAGGAAGTTATGTCCGTCGGAAGATTGGGGGTTGAATTTGTGAATTCTGCAGCTTTTAACTTAGAAATTTTTTTAGCAGAATGACCCTCCACGCGTAGGCGCACTTGGCGCGTACGCGTCGTTCTTCGAGAAGGCACCATCCACGCGAGCGCGTGGTGTGCGCGTGCGCGTCGATGTGCTGCACCCAATGCCCAGCCATTTTCCCGAGAGTTGTGCCAGAGTTGTGCCAGTTTGTGCCTGGGGCGCAAATGCACCCACGCGTACGCGTGGCTGACGCTTACGCGTCGTCTGGCTGTGTTTCAATCCGCGCGTCCGCGTGTATGACGCATACGCGTCGATGAGCTTTGTGGGCATCCACGCGTGCACATGGAGTGCGCGTACGCGTGGCCCTGCTTTCATGCCAAAGTTGATCTTTGAGTTTTAAAAGCCAAATCTCATACCTCTAAGCCTCCGATCTCACCCCTTATGTATTAAATCATTATGATATGCCTAGCAATTAGAAAGGAGCTAGGAGATGTGGTAACTTGCGAGTGAAGCAAGGGAAAAAGTTATGATCAATGATGATCAACGATGATTATATGAGATATGGAGGATGACGGTGGGAGTACCGTGTATGCCATGAGCCGAAAGGCTATATTTATTGATAAATGGCTGGTTCTTGATTGGACCATGAGCCGGGTGGCTGAGTTATTGCCGGGTCACGGCAAAGCCATTATTGATTATGGCTGAGTATAAATGCATATATGATTAATGAATGAATGTGTTAAATGGATAATAATGGAAAATGTTGAAATGTGATGTGTAACCCTGGGTAGTAGGCAGTGGCGTTGTCCACTTGCTCCGGGTATGAGACGGAAAATGATGTTTATGATAAATGAGTTAATTATGGAGTCTTGAATGAATGTAACTCTGATACCTGGGTAGTAGTAAGGGTCGGGGTCCGTCCCACTTGCTCCAGGTTAATGTTTGAGACTTGATAACAATGAGGATTGATAATATGAATTGAGATTGAATGAATATATGTTGAGATACCTGGGCAGTAGCAAGGGTTGTGGTTCGTCCCGCTTGCTCCGGGTTAATGCTTAAGATACCTGGGCAGTAGCAAGGGTTGTGGTTCGTCCCACTTGCTCCAGATCAGAGATTGTGACACCTGGGTAGTAGCGGCAGTAGTGGTGAATCCACTCGCTCCAGGTTGAGCTGTTACACACCCGCCTGGGTAGTAGCCGCAGTAGTGGTTGTTCCACTGGCTCTGGGCTGAGCGGGTAGTAGCAAGGGGGTCGTAGCTCAAACCTACTTGCTCTGCAAGGGGTGTTTCTGTCCATGGTTAGCTACCAGGACGTGTCGGGTTGGCTATATAACCGACAGATGATATCATCAGCCATAGGGCAGGCATACATCATTTGCATATGTTTGAATTGTTTGGGTTTGCCTATTTGTTTTGGATTTCTACATCATATATGCTATGTTACCTGATTATGTGCTACTTGATCTACTTGTACCTTATTTGTGTATTACTTGTCTGTATTGCTTGTGTTTGTACAACTGAGAGATCCCTCATGTTGGTGTCGGTGGATGTTGGGGGTTGTTCTTGATGAGATGAATTGATAATGCGATTGCATGATGATGATGATTTTTGAAAGAGATCATTTGAGCCCCCTGGGTAGACGCAGTGATGTGATTTCACTAGCTCCAGGCGAGGGTATGATGTATTGATATAGAGTTGCTGAGGCAGAACAACTGGTAATGGTTTTGCTTATGATTCTGAGTCTGATTCGTGGAAGAATCAGCGAATTGGAAAATATGTGTAATATGAACTAGATTTAGTATCCCCTTACGTCAGATGCCTATTTATGGATTAGTGAGAATCTAGGCTGGATACTTGGTGAAAAGGAGTTTAGGATGCTTAGTGAGTTTTTATTGCAGTGCATTGTATTTATTTGGCACTTTTACCGTACTGGGAACCCATGGGCCCGGGGTTCTCATTCCGTATATATCTCTTGTTTTTCAGATACAGGTCCAGGTGCTCAGAAGTGAGCTGTGGTTTGTCTGAGAGACGGCGAAGATATTTATTTTCTCTACTTTGTGTTTTGCTTAGAATCTCTCCACCTTTGTTTTGAAAAGATTATATTATGTATTGAACTCTTTTGGAACTTGCCTATAAAGGCTCTTATGTTTCCTTTGGGAGAGATTAGGATATATTGTTGTCAACTACTTTCATATTGTACCCTAGTCGGCCTAAACTTCGCGGGTCGCGACTAGTGGCTATTTACTTATGTTATATATATCTATCTGTTATCTGTCTCTTAATCTCCTTTATGCCTTGTCCGTATATCGCTTTCGGCTTCACGTTTTATCTTTTCGTTGTCGAAACGTGAGTGATACGTCTTCGCGATTTTATTTCTACTCTTTTCAGGCTTCTCGATTAATACTCTTTTCGAAAATTACCTATACTTATATATTAAAAATCCACCTGAGAGTCGTACCACCGTAATATCATTGACTTATGACTCGAGTATAAGGATTTGAATATTAGGGTGTTACAGGGTTTGTTGATAAATATACAACATCTGCTGCATACTGGCATCGTCAGTGATGGGCATTATTTGAAACTATATTAACCCACCAAATACTTGCACATGACTTCTGTATAAAAGATTGCTCACTCTTTTCAAAATGTCGCTTTGAATGTTATTACAAAGACCATTTTGCAACTCGACAAAACTCATGGTACATGGAATAGCAAATGACAACGGACATTCACAAATAAAAGTCACTCCTTCATGTGTGTTTCTTATAACCTCACCGTTATAATATACTTGCAAGTTTGCAATACCTTCCATAACTTCAGCCTTAACTAACTCTATTTTTTTGACACAGTTATCTGCCAAAAAAACACCCCACTAAGGACTTTATGCAAGAAAGAGCAAGAGGAGAAGTGAAGATGAACATGAATCAAAACCGGACTTCGTATTTATAGGCAAACTTGTGGATTTAAATATTATTTTGTGTACAAAACGCAACCTGTGTTTTGGGGCTTCCGAGAAAATTTTTTTGACATTAACAAAACGTAAGTTACGTTTTGTGGGCTTCAAAAAATTTTTCTTTTTCTGACTTGTTAAAACGCACCTTACGTTTAGTCTTAAACTGAAATTAAAAAAAAAATAAAAAACCCAAAACGTAAGCTACGTTTGGTGTATTTTAAAAAAAATAAAAAAATAAACAAACACAAAATATAAGTTGCGTTTTGTCTCTGACTCATAGCAGTGCAATATTAGGTGTTCCTTCTATTTCATGGTGTATCACTTTACCTATTTCCATAAGCAAAAAAAACAGCCGAATTATGCTACCACCAAAATGACTAAATATTTCCGTGTTTCACAAAAGTTTTTAATATGTAAAAAATTTAATTGTTGAATGTTAGCTGCAACGTTAGATATACAACAATATTATCTCCCAAATCGTCCTCTTTAAATTATGATTCTTCAATAATTAAAAATTTAATTTTGAAATTTTTTTAAGTTATAAACACAACATACATAACACTAAGGGTATCTAAAAATTTATCACACTTACGATATTTTTTAAATGTTTGGTAACAAAAAAAAATTAGTCGAAAACAACCATAACTTGTCTTATTTAACATTCATTAATTGTTGCGATAATTAATGAATACTCAATAAAGTATATTTTAATTTTTTTTTGTCTTCCTAACATTACTGTTTTTAAAAATACTAAAAGACCAACAGAATTTTTTATTTTGGTGAGTTCTACGGTGCCTTTGTTATGGTGTTTAAATTGTCTAATTTTTCTTTTAAAATAAAAAATAAAATATTTAAAATAAAAAGTAAGTCATATAAAATTTATTAAATATTATTTATTTATTTTTTTAATAACTTAGGTACAAAGTGATAGGCACCATAATATTTATCTTTTATTTTTGGCTACCACTTTAACCATCAATCCAATTTTTTTTGTCTAACAATCTAACAACATAATTTTAACCTACATTTTTAAATTTTATTATTTAACTACTGACCAAAAATAATAAATTCTACTCAACCTCTAATATTTCTCTATTTGCTTTCCATATAATATTGGTGGTTGAGTTCTCAGTTGTAATCTCCAAATTAAAGTGGGTCGCCACTAAGAATGGTTATTGGGGCATCGTAGTTATATATGCAGTAGTTCAGATTCCCAACGTCAACACAAGTTGTGTGTCTGTTTATACGGAAAACGGGGAGACATATATAGGTACGAAGATTTATTGTATTCTGAATTGAAAAGAAAAATGAAAAAGGATCAAAAAGAGGATACTACGTTGATGATTTGATTCATATATATATATATGGCTTGCAACATGTTTCACCAAAAAAGAGAATTGTTTTGCATGGTGGAAATAATGTGAGATGAGAAATGCTCCACATTCCACAAGAAGCTTATATAGATATATGGTGTCTTCCTCTTGCGTCAGTGAATCTTTGTTTACTTAAATTTTTTTAGTCACGTCATGATGGAATGAAAAGCCAGCCCCATTTTTGAAGATTAATTTGCATATTTTTATAATTGTTACATGTACATCTAAATTAGCCATTAAAATTAGCGACTAGTATAAAATATATATTGAAATATAAATACACATTAAAAGTAAATTAAACCACACATATATTTATATATAAATATATTGATGACTGATTTTAATTAATAACTTATTTTAGTGTACAAATAATATTTTTATTTTTTTATACCCTAAGACACGTTCAAAACAAAGAAGAAACAAAAATGAAGCTTCCCTCATTTAAAATATAAAAAGTCAAGAACCAAATGTCAGTCAATTTTTCAAAAAATTCTAACTTTTAAATTTTAAAATTTAGTTTTACGCTCAAATAATACGCGCTCCTCAATTCCCTTCACCTCTCTTTTTTTTTATGGCTAGATTTTGTGAGTGTTTTGATGTAGGTATAATTTTTTGACTAAGAAATAAATTTCATTATTCTAAGTATATGCATGAGATTAAATTTCAGAGTAATTAGGTTTTGGTTAAAAATCGGTAGATAATAAATTATTATTAAAACAATATGAGGAACAAATAAATGATGAATTAGGATGACTAAAATGTCTCGATGAACTCAATATAAATATAGAGGTTGCAGAAGATTTGGATTCTATACAAATTTTCAAGTCCTTGTTGGCTTTATTGTAGAAAGAAAATCTCCATATTTTTTTATCTCCATAGTTAGTATAGTTCAAAGAGAAACCTTCTCAGAAAAACTATGAATAGAATTTTTGAACAGTTTGACGAAAGATTTATAACGAGGATAAGAAAATGCGAAAAGATACGGATTTTTTTTTATAATGAACTAGAGAAAGTATATGAATGACGATTTGTAGAGACAAAAAAAGATAAAGAAAATAGGTCACCTAGTTTTTTTTATATAGAAAAGAGGAATAGAATGAGAAAAAATGACTCAAATGCCTCTTAGATATGTGTTAGGAGAATCTAACTCGCGTTTAAGTAAAATCTTCAATCTGAATCATCACTTTGCAAGCCCTATAAAATTTTCTATGTTTGGAATTTACAAATACCAATTAAATATAAATTTATAGAGAATTTAGTTATCTTTAAAACGAACTTTGAATCAAATCAATCGAATAACTTTAATTTGAGATATTTACGAAATACTGTTAGTATATCAAAATGGTTGCTTATAGTGCGATTTTTTACTATGAATTTGTAATAAAATTATATACTTAATTGAATTTGAATTTAATTTTATACTGAACTCAAAGAATAAAAGCTAGTTCTTTTTATCTTGGATTAATCTCTACATACAAGTGATTCTGCTATATAAGTCTTACAAGTCCTCTAATTGATATTACGCTCAAACGCGTCTCTAACAGATTTTTTATTTTTGAAAGGATTCTGTTTCCTTTTTCGAATTTCTTGCCTTCTCTTTCTCTTTCTTCATTTACGTGCTTTTCTCTCTGTTTTCTTTCTTCGTTATTTTCGATTTTCATTATTTTTTGACATCAAGCTCTGAAATTGTTTTTGAAGTGTTTCATCTTCATCGTCGTGTTTCTCTTTGTTCTTCTTTTTATTTTGCAACATTATGTATTTTTTTCTTCTTTGTTTGATTTTTTTCTCCCAAGAAGAATTATGAGAACATGAAATAAGAAAATGAAGAAGAAGAAGCAGCAGAAGATGAAGAGGAGAAAGAGAAAGAGTTCTGAATTATGCATAAGGTGTACTTCAACGAATTTTAGGTGTATTTCTTAAATCCTTTGGGTTTATTTTTGTAATCATTTGGGTGTATTTCTGTAATCCTTTGGGTGTATTTCTATAATTGTTTGGATGAATTCCTGTAACCGTTTGGGTGTATTTCTGTAATCGTTTGGGTGTATTTTTGAAATTCCATTATCTTCAAAACGATTTCAAAGCTTGATTTCAGAAACCATGAAAATCGAAAAAAAATGAAGCAAGAATACTAGTGATAAACGCAGGTAAAACAACGAATGAAAAGGCGAAGAGAGAACGCACGAAGGAGACCGAACAAATTTGGCAAGAAACTCGTTTTCATGGAGGATGAAGAAGAAGAGTCGTTCATAATGCATGGTGAGTAGCGCGCTTTGGAAACAGGAAGTGGTTGAATAACATGCGTATATTTACTCTTGAATGTGGGAGCAATGCGTGTGTGTTTTGTTGGGCTTGTGCCAACTTGTAAGACTTGTAAGTCAAAAAGGCTTGTATGTGTATCAGGCCTCATTTATCTTTTGATATAACTAAATAAATAATATTCAAATTCAGTAAGTATGGAGTTAGTTATGAGTTTATTTTGAAAGATTAATTATTATTAGTTAAGAATTCACTAAAATTAGTATTTTTATATTTTCAAACTTTAAATTATTTTATCCTTGCAAAACAAAAACAAATATTCACAATTTCAGCAAATAAATTATTAAATATTTTAAATAAATTTCAAATAACTAAATATATAAATTAATAATAACTAATATTAATTCTGCTTTTTTAATAAATAATTAAAACACAATACAAAATTCTAAAAATATGTACTAGCAATTAATCAATAATTATTCAATTTTATTATTAAATATTTTGAATAACTAAATATCTAAATTAATAATAACTAATATTAATTCTGTTTTTTAATAAATAATTAAAATACAACACAAAGCCTTTAAAATATGTACTATCAATTAATTAATAATAATATAAAAATTATTTCAAATAAAACTAAAATTACTAAAAATATGTATTATTAATTAATTAATTAATTAATAATATATACTAACAACAATTAACTAACATAACACTATCACTATTGTTATAACAACAAATCATATTCTTTAACTAGTACTAATCACCTAACAACAACTTTATTTAGTGCTAATCAACAAGAAAATAACATTAATAAATTTAAACTTTTTTCACTACTTTCAGAATAAAAAAAATTACTTAATAACAATAACAAACTACTAAAACAATAAACAATACATACTTGTGTGTTGTTTTTAGCGAATTTTGAGAAAAAAAAACTCTTTTCTACACAAAATTTTTCCTACCATTTTATTTGTTAACTATAATGGGTGGGTGAGACTTTTTTACTTTGTAAAAGTGATGGAGGCTAACCAAAGAAAAAGAAATGAAAGAAAAAATGAAAGAAGCGATGGGTTGGCTTCAAGTGAATATAGAGTGGGAGAGAAATTATCCACGCGTTACATATGCAACTGCTGGCTAAAAATAATATAAATTTGATGATGAACAAATCGAAAATATTTTTTTAGACTATATATGTTGAGAAGATGCTCAAAATGATCAAAGAGAAATTATCAATGAGAAATTTAGGTTAATCGAAAATGCATATCGAAAATGGGATCTGTGATCGAAAAAACAGAGAGGCCAGTAATCAAGGCAGTTAAAGATGGTTATCACACTATTATTGTGGCAGAAACAGTTATGTTTGATTTTTTTGTATGTGGAGCACATGAAGGAATTTTGATTGGTTGAAAATAGCTATAAATAGACATATCTTGAAAGGAATAGAGGTTGGAATTTATTTTCAGAAAAAAGCTCTTATAATATCACATCCCCAAAAATTTTCTGTTCTTGCCCAGAGTTTATTTTTTCTGTAGGGTTCTTTCCATAGTCTTCATTTTTATTTTAATTTTTCTTGCAAATTTTCTTTCTAGCAATTTATTTTCTCTGCAAAGTCTTTTTCTTTCTTTCTTTGATTTCAATGTATTCGCATTTTAAAGTCCTTTGATCATGTCAAAGGCGATTTATTACTTTCTTTAAATTTAGTCATTTACCTAATTTCTCTCGTATCTTTTCCATTCCAAATTTTGTAGCTTTTATCTTTTATTTCTAAATTCTTTCTTTTCATCATTAGTTCAGAGCCTTTGATGTACAATTGAAAACTGAAATCCTTAAAGAGAATTAGGTTTTGCTCCCAGATCATTAGATATCGAACCAACCCAAATTTACTAAAAATCTGCATAGCAAATTAGCACATCCGGTGGGACCGTTTTGAAAAAGTGTGTCAAAAGTTCTCTGTAATAATTTAATTTATGCAACTTAGAAGTGGAAGAATTATACATACTGCGGACGAAATTTCTAATACCAATGGTAGATCATCTATAAATGATAATGTTCCTCTAGTTGCACAAACTTCTACAGAGTTGACATCGCATATGGAAGGTAGTATGTTGGGAGAAAATGTGACAGTTAACAACACCTTGTTGGGAATAGTGGGCGTAATCCACGCCCACGAATTACTCCAACACAAACACAACTGCCAGTAACTGGAGATTGGCCTCCTTTCGGCCTTTCTCCGAGTTATACTCCACCAATGGGTGGTTATGGGCCTCCAATTCGATTTGGGAATGCATCAGAAGTAGTTAACAATCAACCACCTTTGCAGCATCCTGAGTTTGTCCATGATTATCAGGTGGGTTCAATATCAAATGGCCTTGGTTCGATAGCAGCATTTCAACAGCATGTCAATGAAAGTCATCATGATTTAGTCAATTTATTGACTCAGCAAATGACTACTATTTTGAATCCCATAATGGTTGATCATGAGACAAAGTTTGAACGTCTCACTAGACAAGTCGAGTGGATTGCTCAAATTTTTTATTATGACGAAGGTGATTAGCAAAATGTTGAAATAAATCCGGAGAATTTAGAGAACATGCCTAGAAATACGGATGGTGATATACGTTTGGGTGGAGATATCCCTCGAGTAGTTTGATGCAATCAAAATACAGATGAAGTATTGGCTCAAATGCGAGTCAATTAACGTGGTGTACCTTATCAAGTTACGAGAATTGTTGAAGATATTCTTAACAGGCTCAGATTCAATATGGGTTTTATGAATCGACCATAATTTGTTTCTGCATTTTCTGCCGTCGTGCAAATGGCAAAAGTACCTAAGGGTGTGAAATCCTAAGATAATAACAAAGTTTGCAGTTGAGGTTGGTGAATCGACTACTGAGCATATCGCTCGATATATGGTCGAATTGGAAAATTTGGTAAATGATAAAAATTTAAAAATGAAAATTTTTCCTTCGTTTTTAACAAAGAATGCCTTTACTTGGTTTTCAAATCTCAGGCCTAATACGATTATAACTTGAGCACTATTGGAGAGTGTTTTTCATTCCTAATTTTATAGATCGGAATGAATGTAACAATTACTAATTTAGTGGCTTTGAAGTAGAATGACGGAGAGTCTATTGATGACTTCATGATTCATTTTAAGAATGCTCAGAGTCGATGTTACATGTCACTTTTTGAAAGTAAAGTAGTAAAAATAGCAACTATGAGGTTAGGGTTTTATATGCATCGAAAGTTGCTTAATGTGCATATACCTAATTTAGCTCATTTGGCTAAAAGGGTTCGTTAGGTAGAAATTCTTCAAAAAGGAAAAGAAAAGTTTCAAAGTGAGAAAAAATCAAAAAGTAAAACCTTTGCTCGAAAGGAAAAGGTTTCGTATATTAAAATGGAGTCCTAGAGTGAGGAGTCTGATGTTGAATTTCCTGAAGTCGATTTCGCTGAGTTAAAGAGAGGTCCACCTTATGTTTGTTCTTTACTTAAGAAAATCACAAGTTTTGATAAAGCTAATGATATGAAATATACGAGTGGAAAAAAGTATAATTTTGATATTTCAAAATCATATCAAACATTTGATGTGTTGCATAGAGATAAATAATTGGCTTTGTCGAAAGGCAAGACATTGCTTTCGATAAGAGATTTAAAAAGGAAAACTTGTTGTAAATTTCATTAAGCAACTAGCCATTGAACTAATAATTGTGTCTATTTTAGAGACTTGATCCAAGAAGCAATTATGGAAGGGAGATTGAAGTTCGATGATGGCAAAAAGGATATGAAAGTTGATCCTGATCCTTTTGATGTTGGAGTAAATTTTGCTGAGCCTATTTTCTTAGGGATCAACATGGCCTACTTCACTTATAAATTTGAAACTGCTTTAGGAGATTTGGAAACGAATGTTTGATCAGTATACCCTGGTGTTGGTGAGGGCTGTTGGAGTTTCTAATGCAGTAGAAACTAAAGGATCGAGATGTGTCCTTGTGCCCTTGATGTAATGTTGTATTTGATGTTACGGCTGCATCAATATTTGAAAAGGAAAGAATGAAAAAGGAGCTAGCTCATAAGGAGGAACAGATTTGTTAGAGGCATCCCCTCGATGACAAGATGGATAGAGTTCTCGAAGTTCTCAAGAAATTTTTGTTCCTCCACTTAATCTTTCACAAGCTTTAGGAGTCCAATGGATCAAGAATTGTCAAGAGTTTTAGGATCGTGAAACGTCCCAATATCAAAAATGCCAATTCCAAAGGGGTTATAGGGGCTTTAATCGATTGATATCCATACCCACGAGGAAGGGCGAGAGGTAATCGAGGTGGAAGATTTGCACGTCAATTGGTGCCAGAAAAGCCATCAACCTCGACAGACAAGGGGGCAACTCCTTCCATTCATTCACGAATAGTTTTTCCTATTTATGGAGAAACTCATACTAAAGAGATCACTTTAGCTAAAAATGAGAAAGGAAAGTGCATCGAAGTTACCCCGATTAAAACTAATGGGAAAGATGTTAATCTTGATGAGGAGTATTTTGATGACGGAGATGAGGAAATGGTGAGTACCATCTCCATTATCCTTACAGGGTATTTGGGAGAATATGAAAAGAATCCAAATGAGGATTATGATGTGGAGGATAAAGAAGCTTTTGCTTTTATTCATGAAACTAAAGAATTAGGATGTTTTCAAAAGCCAACAGATAAACGGAAGTCACATCTTCGACCTTTACACATTACCGCTCGTATGAGTGGTATTTGTGTTAATAAAGTATTGATTGATGGCCCGAAAACTAGCTTGTTGTGGAGAGGATTCTAATCAAAGTGGAAAAATATTTCGATGACTTGATACCCACAAATATTTCAGTGACCGATTATAATGGAGTATCGAGACCTGCAAAAGGGGTCGAAGTAGGAGCAGATTGGACGCAATGCTTGAACACGACTTCCTCAAAGGGATCGAAGTTTAAAAGCACGACCTCAAGAGGAAGATTGAAGCTCAAGCAGGGGCACTGTTCATACCCTGGATTGAGCTATACGGTCCAGGTTAGACGAAGACAAAACGACCGACCACTTGTAAAGTTGACTCGTCACCGACGTCTTCGTAAAGAGCTCGGCCATATCACCATAGAGGCCCAAGCAAGCCCAAAGTAGAGGATCACAGCCCACCTAAAGGCGGCTGGCCAAAAGATAAGTGATCTCACCCATAAAAGATAAGATAAGATAACTAACTTATCTCAAAGAAGGTTACTCCACACTGCTATAAATACACTGAAGCACTCAGGTATAACTCATACTCTAATTCTACAAAAAAACCTGCTTAAAGCCCGTGCTGACTTAACCTTCGGAGTCTTTTGTAGGTACCACCACCCCCCGGTGATCAAGGTCCAGCTGCATTTCAAGCTCCAAACAAGTCGGACACGGCAGCTCCGATCATACCAAAAGATCTCGTCCGAGATTGACCTCAACATTTTAGGTAACCCTCGGAACACTTGGTAACTCTTCAAGTGCAAGGGTCATCATCTCGGACCATGGTTTTTGTGGTGGTTTCTTCAAAGGCATGTTACAATGCCATACTTGGTCGAGATTAGATTCATGGTGTTAGGGTTGTACCTTTGACTGTGCAAAAGTATCCTTCTCTGGATTGATGAAGGAAAGTCTAAAGTAATAAAGGCATATTCATGTCTTTATGTTGAGCAAATGTATGTTGATTTCAAGGTATATAATGATAAGCTAAAATCTCTTGATGTTGACAGAATGCTCAATTATTATAATTTGTGAATGCTGTTTTTTAATTTCAGAAGGACTTAGTGTAAAGTTTCGACACCCGGTACTTGATTATACTCTTATTGGCTAGGAGTGATTCTATTCAGTGGGAGAGTTTGATGTTACTTTGTCATGGCTAATGGACAAGATGCATCACACTACTTAGGCTCTTTAAGAAATCATATAAGTAGTTTTAATTCTGCAAAAAGTGTTTCATTTTCTAGAAATGATTCTTCTGATGAAGTTGAGTCGAATAAGGATTTCAGTTCAGTTTTTTCAATTCTTAGTACAATTTCGATTCCTAAAATTGAATCTGGTCATAATTTCAATTCCTAGGGGTTATGTTATTGACCAGTTTTGCGTAGATGTATTTCGAAATCCTAACTTTATAAGAGAATTGATTGCTTATTCGATTGATAATAAAGTTTGTTTTTCCTCACATAATTTGATAGACCTTTCTTTTGATTGTATTTATGATTTGGAACCTTTGCGTTTTAAAAAATCTTCAGTAAAAATGATGATCATGGCAAAAGAGGCTTTGAATCTCAAGACCCTCTTAAGGAAATCAACTTGAGGTCTGATGACAATGTCATACCCATTTATATTTGCCAAAATATTGATGTGCAATTTCGAACAAATTTGATCGATCTTTTGACTGAATAAAAAGATTTTTTTTGCTTGGGGTTATGATGAGATGCTTGGACTTGACCAGTCTCTAGTAGAACATTGACTAGCACTAAAACCATTCTCTCGACCGGTGAAACAAGCGCCTCAATGTTTTACTCCTGAGATAAATTTTAAGATTAAATAAGAGATTGAAAGATTGACTAAGGAAAAATTCATTCGAATAGCTCGTTATGTTGACTGGGTATCAAATATTGTACTAGTTATAAAAAAGAATGGAAAGTTACGTGTTTGTATTGATTTTTTGGATCTAAATAATGCTACTTCAAAAGACGAGTATTCTATGCATGTGAGAGAAATGTTAATCGATTCAACAGCAGGCAATAAAATTTTAAGTTTTATGGATGGTTATTCTGGCTATAATCAAATCTTTATAGTTGACGATAATGTATAGAAAACTTCTTTTCGACGTCTTGGGGCTTTGGAAACTTATGAATGGATAGTGATGCCTTTTGGTTTAAAAAATACTAGGGCAACATATCAACGTGCCATGAATTTATAGAAAAATTTATGAAGATGTATATCGATGATGTGATGGTAAAGTCAAACTCGATGGATTAACCTCTCGATTATTTATGTTAAGCATTCAAAACGATACGACAAAAAGGTTTAACAATGAATCCTCTAAAATGAGCATTTGGAGTATCTGCGGGAAATTTTTTAGGGTTCGTGATACAAAAGAAAGAAATTGCTATTGATCAAACCAAAGCAAAAGCAATTCTAGAATTGTCACCTCCTAAATCGAAAAAAGTGGTTCAGTCGTTTTGGGAAAAGTTAATTTTGTTCGTCGACTTATTTCTAATTTATCTAGTCGAACACGTGTTTTTTTTTACTTTGGTCAAACTCAAAAATGAGTCTGAATATGTATGGACACACGAATATAAAAAAGCATTTGATTCGATTAAGAATTATTTGTCAAGAGCACCAGTAATGGCAATAGTGCATCCTTTTAAGCCTTTAAAATTGTATATTGCGGCTTCGACAAATACAATTGGGTGTATGTTGGTTCAAGATGATGAGAAAAGAAAAAAAGAGCAATTTATTATTTAAGTCGTGTATTATCTGATATCAAGATAAGATATTTTCCTATTGAAAAATTGTGCATGTCCCTCTATTATGTTTATATAAAGTTGAAATGTTATATGGTTGCAAAAACTACAAAAGTAATTGCTTAGACGGATTTGATAGAGTATATGTCATCTTATCCAATGTTAAGAGGTCGAATAGGTAAATGGATGTTTGCCTTGACAGAGTTTGATTTGCAATATGTCCTAGCTAAGACTGTTAAAGGTAAAATCATTGCAAATTTTCTAGTTGATCGACCAAATAATCTCAATGACCAGGGGACAAATATTATTGAGGTCAATTCCAAACTTTGGAAATTATACTTTGATGGATCGAAACACAAGGATGGTGTTGGTGTTGGCATTTTGATTATATCTCTAGAAGGTATCTCATTGAAATTTTTGTTCGAATTAAAATACCCATGCTCGAACAATATAGTTGAATATGAGGCTTTGATTTTGGGATTAGAAATTTTGATTGGCAAAGGGATATTAGATGTCCAAATTTTAGAGAATTCTCAATTGGTTTTAAAAGAGTTGACAAAAGAATTTAAGTATAATAATGAAAAGTTGTAAAAGTATTTGTCGATAGCACGGGAGTTGTTAGTGTCATTTCGAAAAGTATCATTGGTTCATATTCCGAAAATTCAAAATAAAATTGCTCATGAGTTTGCTCAAATTGCATCGAAATATAAGATTCTTCCTGAGACCTTAGAAAAATTAGCAAAAGTCCAACAAATTCTTGTGCCTAGTGAAAAAAGGAAAGTTTTGGTCATAGATGAGTAGGATGATAAGGATTGGATAAAACGAATTATAGAATATCTGAAAAATCCTAATATCTAAGCTTATCGAAAGGTCAAATTAAAGGCAATGAATTTTGTGGTGATAGGCGATGAATTGTATAAAAAAAAGCATTGGAGGAAGCCTCATGAGGTGTTCAAGTCAATCTAAGATAGTTATTGCTCTTAGTGAAGTCCATGAGGCTATATGTGGTGTTCATCAAACTGGTGAAAGATTGAAATGTATACTTCGACGTGATCGAGTGTATTGGTTGTCTAAGGTCAAAGATTGTATTGATTATGCAAAAGCATATCAAGAGAATTAGAAACATGGAATAATACAATAAATTCCTACTTCTGAGTTACATTCAATTATAAAACCTTAGCCATTTAGAGGATGAGATTTGGATTTGATTGGAATGAGTCATCCCCCATCATCTAAATATCATAAATATATTTTGGTGTCTGTGCGCAGGCACACTTGCTGAAAAGCTCCAAACTCCATTTCTTCATAGTTTCTCCACTTTTGCATGCTTTTTTCTCACTTCTTCAATCCATATTAGCATTGTAAACCTGAAATCACTCAACAAACACATCAAGGCATCAAATGGAATTAAAGTGAATAAAATTTAGCAAATAAAGGCCTAAAAAGCATGTTTTCACTTTTGAGCACAATTTATGGAGAATTTACAAAACCAATCTATTTCATTTAATAAGTGTACGAAAAGGTGATAAAATCTACCCAATTAGAGCAAATAAATACCATGAAATGTGAATTTATTAGTAGCTATCGATTATTTTACAAAATGGGTGGAAGCTATTCCTTTAATAGAAGTTGGTCATAATGAAATTATCAATTTCATAGAAGAACATATAATTCATCGATTTGGAATTTCTCAAACTTTGAACACTGATCAAGGTACTATATTTACTGGCCACTGTATTAAACTTTTGTAACATTAAAAAATATAACTATGGTGACTTTAACCCCATATTATGCACAAGCAAATGGCCAAGTTGAGGTTGCA
Organism: Arachis stenosperma; assembly: GCF_014773155.1. Lineage (NCBI taxonomy): Eukaryota > Viridiplantae > Streptophyta > Magnoliopsida > Fabales > Fabaceae > Arachis > Arachis stenosperma. The sequence goes on along the minus strand of NC_080386.1, from coordinate 16,187,221 downwards.
AATAAAATTTTAATCAATCTAATTAAGAAACAAATTGGTCAAAGACCTCAAACATGGCATGAAACTTTAAGCCAAATATTATGGACTTATCGAAATTCACCAAGAGGATCGATGAATACATCTCCCTATAAATTAGTTTATGACTATGATACAATTTTACCTTTGGAAATTAATCTTAGCACCATAAGAGTAATGATACAAGTTGAGTTTCCAGTCAAAGATTATTGGAATGCGATATTTGACGAATTGAATAACTTAGACAATGAACGCATTTTAGCACTCGATAATCTTATTCACCAAAAAGAGAGTATAGCTCGTATCTATAATTGGCGAGTTAAGAAAAAGATTTTTGAGAATGGCAAGTTAGTTTTAAAAGTTTTTTTTGCCAATCGATAAAAATCTAGAGTTTATGAAAAGTGGTCCCCCAATTGGGAGGGGCTTTTTTAAGTGACAAAATTTGTATTTAGGGAAAACATATCGAATTAAACACATTGATACTGGAATCGAGATAAAATCGATAAATGAAAAGTATTTGAAATATTATCGATGTCACAAAGATAATTAAAACCAAAGTTAAAACCAAGTACAAATTCAAAGTAATGAATTCAAGAGGAACTTCAATTACAAAAGAAACTTGGCATCCTAAGCCTTCAATCTTCATAAAGTTGCCAGATTTGATCCAATTCTTTTATTTTGGTGTGATCCTGTGCGAGCAATTGAAATTCTTGAAAACGCTCGTTTTCTGCAATTTGATGTTGAATAGTTCGACTGTCCAAATCATCTTTTTCTTTTGATAAAGGAAGGACCTCTTTGTCAAGCAAATATTTTATACTTTGAAGTTTTCCAAGTGGTTTTTAGAGAAGGGCTTTGTTTTGTTTGATTTCAGCAAGTTTTTTTTCGAGCTTTTTTTCCTAGTAATTAGCTGATTCATTTCAAAAGAAACATCAGTCAGATGAGCTTCGTAATCTAACACCTTTTTCTTGTCAGCCAAGGAAACTTTAACTTTGACACTTTAATTTTTAGCTTTTTATTTCTGTTTGATGAAGTTTAAGCTCGTTCTAACAAGAGAAGAGATTTTTAGTATGATTGATAAAGGACACGAGTGGTTTGACATGGTTAGAGGAAATTTGTAGAGAAATGTTAGAGCTCAAAATTTGGTTGAGCGCAGCATCAAGACCATCTTATGAAAATCATGCTTCAAGAGAATTGATAAGTAGAAGTTTCAGCTTTTGAAGAAGTTCGAAAACATCAGAATCAATGGGATTTTTTGTTATATTTTGATCATATGCGCCTTCAAGAGGATTGGCAATTTGCAGACTTCGATCCAGATGAATTGATTTGTTTTCAGAAGTTGATAGCTTAATTTTTTTTACCTTTGGAGATTTTTTAGATAACTCTAAGAAGCTCACTCACAATGTCATCTCCTTGACTAAGATTAATGATTTCTTCCCTTTGGTCATTCAAAACATCATCACCCTGGTTCGGATCAATGGTATCTTCCCTTTGATGATGAACTTCTATGCACCCAGTTTTAAGCAAATGAGAAATTGGGTCCTATACAAAGGGTGTGAGTTCATCCTTGTTAGAAAGAGTATCCACAATGACGTCAGGTGTAGTTGATCAAGCTTCGATGATCACTCCAATTTGCAACAAATTGGTTTCAGCATTTGTTGTTTTCTTTGGCTCAACATTGATTGGTGGTATTGAGTTGGTATTGGAAGATGTAAAATACAAATGGTGAATGGTGGGGCTGGTACTAGTTTTTCTTGGAGGAGAAGTCGCTTCCTGCATACGAGGTTTTTTTCGATAAAGAGTTTTGTATTATAATTTTTATATATAAAAGATATACAAGAAGATGCAAATACCTTGGTAGCCTCAGAATCTGCTAAGTTGTAAGAACTAGACGAGATATCTTCAAGATTAGCATTGAAACCTTCAGTGTTCGATGGAGAATTTCTGGTACTTAGGTTTTCTGAGGGGGGTTTGACAAACTTACTAGTATGTTGTTAAGCCTAAAAAAAAATCTTCAGATAACTAATATTTGAAATGAAAATATAAAAATAAATTTATAATATTATTTGTTTCGATACCTCTGCCAAACTCAACGCTGCAGAAGAGGCTTTTAAGGCCTTTAACTTTTTTCTTGAAACTTTTGAGGTTTCTGCCTTCCTTTTCGAAGTAGCAACAGCAGCAAGTTTTTCACCCATGGTTAGACAAACTTTCAACATACCTTCGAGAATTTCTTCAAGGCTGTAGTTGTATTAAGAATAGTATTTTTGCCACCAAATGAGAAAAGATTTGGCTACATATCGACTCGGAACAAAATCAATCACTTCATACTCAGATTGATGACCTTTATTTTGTTTTAGTTCTTGGGTTATAAGTGACATTGAAGTGTAGACTTTTTGACCTAATTGACTTGATAATGTTGAACCAAATGGGGCTGGCAAGGCTTGGGAAAATCCCAGTTGTCGAGCCGCAAAATGGAGAGCATGTAAAGTGACTCGATATTGGCCTTTTTGTACATAGAGATACCAGTAGAAAAAACTTGAATGGCAGTATAATTACCCTAATTTCTGTCAGTTACATGTTGCACTTCCTCATTATTTTCTTTGGCAATTCTTGGTACTTGAAACCAAGTCGGACCACATTTGCAATCAACAAAAGGTGCAAAATTAAGCTCCTCATTCTGAAAGGTTTTTGCATGGTAGAATTTGGTGAAAGTCACCCAAGAAAGGTCTCCAATTTTGGGTCCAGGGAAAGATGGTTTTAAAGATGCAAGGCGGATGCCTTTGATAGGTTGTTTAGTTAAAATCGAAACACCATCAACTTTCATGAACTTCTCAAAGACTGCATTTAGCCATAATTGAAGAAGTCAAAGTGGTTCACCTGCATTGAGGGGAGTTCGATTCTCAAGGCTTGTTACCATTTGGCACTACTCATGTAGCAGAGAAATCTGCTAGGAGATATAGGCTCCGCACACTCTCATATAATCCAAAAATTTTCTCATTATTCCTTTTCAAGTTCTCAACTTATCACAACCATCGTCAATTCATAATTTTCCATTCTGAACTCATCAGTTCAAAAGTTTCTTAATTCGTTGTCAGTAATTACCAAGTTCACTACTCTTCCTTCTCTCTCAACCAAACTCATTATCAATACCTCAGAAACCTAAACTTCCATTCTCTATCCTTTCAAAGTAAAAATCCAAATTAAATTCCCTAGGACCTTTCCCATGTTTTGGTACTCGAAAATAAGCCAAAGAGTCCTAAATAGGTGTCACAGAAGTTTACAAGCTTATTGGAAAGGTGAAACAGGTAAAAACAAGATTTTAGTTCAAAAACAGGGTATGTGCGTACGCACAAGGGTATGCGTGTGCACATCCAGGAAAGTTTTCAAATGTGTGCGTACGCATAGAGGTGTGCGTACGCACAGGTAGTAAAATTTTAACTCTGTTCATCTGCACAAGACGTGCGAACGCCCTCCACAGTGCACCTTTCAACGTGTGCGTTCACACAGGTTACAAAACTTTGTTGGTTGTGTGCACACACAGGTCATGCTAGCATTCTCAACAGCATGCGCACACAAACAAAAAATCACAAATTTTGCAGCAGTCACATAATTTAGATTTCAACACCAAACTTTCAACAATCATACCTTTTCTACAAAATTCATATTTCTACAAAATTGATAGCATTTTAAAGCTCTTTAAATTATCTTTATTTTGATATAAAAATCATTCAAGTTCAAAAAGCACAGCTCAACATATGATCTGTCAAAGTTCACCAAAAATCCATTTTTACCAAGTTTTACAAGGTTCTCTATTTTTCCAAAACTCAAAACCAAACCAAACATTTACAACCATAATTCATAACCAAAACAATACCACACATTTACCATTATTCCTCAATCATATCCCAAACATCTCCACACCTAATCACTCATTCTCTTCCAACGTTTCCCACCACAAATTCAACACACCAAAATTCCAATCCTATACTTCATGTACCTTATCAATCAAACACACATCACCACCAAAGTACCCAAATCCATTCCATTCCTCAATTCATTCCATAACCTCAATTACAATAACATTATTCCATATACAAGACATATACACAATTATTATCATTTATTGTCAAATCATATAATCATCATCATTATTATTCCAATTCCTTCCACACAACACCATTACAACATTTATCGATTCCCATCAACAACACCAATCATCAATTTTCTCATCAACATCATAATCAAACTCTAACATACACAACTCATAAAATCTTTATCACAATTCACATGCCATATACATAATCCAATCCACCATTTATTTATAATTCGATAATATCATAAAGACAACTAGCCTAAGTGTCCAGAAACATTACATATTACATAAAGAAAACCAAAATCATACCTTGACCAATTCCCAATATGGGCAAACACCAAAAGCTTGGCTCCAAGAAGCTTCCATTAAGCTCCAAACTCCAAAGCCAAACCAAAAGCCACAACCAACTCCAAAAACAAGCTTCATACATACAACATAACCATTCATCAACAACTAAAGTTCACACTATACTAAACCACAAGGATATAAAAGTTTATTACCTTATCCAACGGTGATTGGGACAAGGCCCGATAATTATCCGTTACTAGAGATCACCTAAACAAGCAAAATCACAAAATCTACTCAAAAACTCTAACAAAAAATACAGAAAATTAGGGCAGAAAACTGGAGTGCGAGTTGAGAAATCTTACCAAATTTTCTTAGATAGAAATGAAGAGCTCGATGAGAGCTTCGCGTGGCCACAAATAGCTCATCAAGCGGAGTTCCATAGCTCAAGTTATGTCTCCCAGAAGATGGAGGTGAATAGCGAAACCCCTCTCCTCTCTTCTCTCTTCTCATCAGTGCCTCCCCTCCCTTAATTAGGTTAAAATGAGCTGAAAGCTCCTTAAAGGATGCATATATATGTTGGTCTTGGGCCCAACTTGGGCCTGATCCAACCCGTTAGCGTTTAGGTTCGTTTGGCCCACTTTGGGCCAAAACCTTTAAGATTAGCGTCCGGTTTTTTATTCTAAATTATTTTTATCTTTTCAAAATAATAAACCAATTTTTCAAAATCTTATTTTCCAAAATATGCAGTACTGGATAGACTAGAGACGGTACTGCCAGCTTAAGCGCCAGTACGCATTTTTACAAAAATTTTTCGAAAAGGATACATTTTCCAACTCAGAAAAATTCATTGAAGTCAAATTTCACCTTTAGATTTTCAAATTAAAACTTCTAAATTTTGAATCTACTCCAGCACTTAAAATTATTATTTTCACTAAAGTGATTAAGCCGGTTCTTACAATCGAAGCAATGTAGAGGCCAATAATTGAGGCAATTGAAGATGGTTATCACACTATTATTGTTGTGGCAGAAACAATTATATTTGATTTCCTTGTATGTGGAGCACGTGAAGGAATTTTGATTGGTTGAAAATGGCTATAAATAGACATATCTTGGAAGGAATAGAAGTTCAAATTTATTCTCAGAAAAATATCTTGCAATATCACATCTCCAGAGACTTTCTGATCTTATTCAGAGTTCATTTTTTCTGTAGGATTCCTTCCATAGTCTGCGCTTTCATTTTAATTTCCCTTGCAAATTTTCTTTTTAGCAATTTATTTCCTCTACAAAGTCTTTTTTTTTATTTCAATGTATTCAAATTTTAAAGTCCTTTGATCATATCAAAGACGATTTATTGCTTTCTATAAATTTAGTCATTTACTTTATTTCTCTTGCATCTTTTCTATTCCAAACTTTGTAGCTTTTGTCTTTCTTTTTTACGTTCTTTCTTTTCATCACTAGTCCAACAAGAATTTTTGATGCACAATGCAAAACTGAAATCCTTAAAAAGGAGTAGGTTTCACTCCCAGATTATTAGATACCGAATCAACCCAGATTTACTAAAAATCTGCATAACAGCAATACAAAATGTCGGCGACGTTTTTCGTTTTTGCTTAATGGTGTCGTCGTGTTCCAGGCTCCTACAGCTGCCAATCATAACGGCATAATACATGCCTCAACAATAATTTTAGTGAGATATACCACTAGCAGTCCAACATTAAAAAAAGTTTTTGATTTGTTTTTATTAATAAAAACTAATTTTTTTAATACAATACGGTGCTCACGAATTGTATTTAGTATAGCTATAAAAATCGGATCGGACCGGTCGGTTCGATCGAAAAGCCAGTGTCAAAACTGTTTAAGGACAAAAATTGATAAGAAACAGTCAAAGCCGGTGAAAACTGACCACTTGAGAAAAAATTCTAAAATTGACAAAGATATGATTTGAATTTCGATTTTTTTTTGTTACTGCATACTCTCCTTGTCACTAAGCTATATTATTCCTTATTATTTTATATACTAATATTAATTATATAATAAAAACGCACAATAAATTTTTTAGATATTATTTTAATTTTATACTCACTTATATTTAAATTAATTATATTTTTTATTATTCACAATTATTAATATAAATTTTTTTAAACATGTATAAATAAAAAATATTAAATATTTTTATTAATTACAATATAATTATTTTTTGTGATTATATGATATTTATTAATATTTCAATAAATACATATATAGTATATAACAATATAATAAATATAAACTAATTAGTTAGTTATTAAAATAAAAAAATAGTTACTTTAATATAAAAATAAAATTAAAAAATTTTTATTATATAAAAAATATTAAAATTTTATATATTTATTAATAATAATAATCAAATTATAACTTGTTGATTATAATTCGTTAAAATTTGATTGTTTTTAAATATTAGTGAAGATATGTATTTTAAATTTTAAATTTTAATTTTTAATTTTTTATTATTTTTTTTATTTATTTAGAATCGATTCTACCAGTTCAACCAATAATTTATCGGTTGAACCAATAAACTAATAAATTAATAACTTAACTATTTCGATTACTAATTCAGTTCTATAACTATGCTATTTAGTTAAATAAAAAATTAGCTTTTTACAATACGACATTATTGTTTTGTCTTTTTCAAAAGTTAAAATTTTAATAAATCACAATTCAGCATTAACGAATTGTATTTATCTCTTCACATAAGTATAAAACACAAAAGTCATCAAATATTCTAAAAAACACTAAAATTTACTTAGATAAGTAATATTTTTCTTATTGTAATCTATATTTAAAAAATCCCACTTACGTGTAAAGCCACAGCACTTTTGGTGCTCATGCATTAATTAATTAGATTAGATTGGATGATGGATAACGGTTAGGCTTCGATCCTCAAAATTATGAACCATTTTAAATCACTTTTCTAGAATCATATACAGATCAACAATGCCATTCAGCTAAGAAGGGGGCAAAAGAAACCGCAAACCTTGACAATTGATTAATGATTATATTTCTTTAGAAAACAGGACAATCATTCCATGGCCCCCATTTAATTTTATTTTATAGAGTAAATATTTTTTGTCTTTGATCATTTATTCGAGTGACAGTGATTTTTTATAATTTAAAATTTTTAATCGATTTTTTAATTATTTAAGTAATTGATCTGCTAATGTGTCAAGAATTGTTTAAATTAATTATTTAAATAATTGTAGATCAAACAAAAAATTTTAAATATAAAAAATTGTTTTGCTTCTTGTATAAATGATAAGAGATTAAAAAGAACATTTACTCTATGCTATACAAAGACAGTGGAAACATTAGATTTAGATCATTATCGCCAAAAGAGAAAAAATGCTAGGGATGATGGAACGGTTTACCGCAACCTGACTCGTGTACCAAAAGGGTTCACGTAATTGGACCAAAAGTGAAAGCAAAAATATCAATGTGTTATGACGTAATTTTGCAAGTTTTGCTATCAACTTTGTCGTGTGAGTTGTGACATGTCTTTTTTTATTTAGAACATTTTGAATCTTGTGTTTCTTTGAGGTAATCCTCAATTTAGTTTAGAAGAGTAGTTATTTGATATTTAGTTTAGTTCCTTACTTTTATTTTCTTTTCTTATCATCAATTTAGTTAATGAAATATTATATATAGTCAGTGATTATATCAACAACTATATCGTATATTAACTTGTAGTCAATTTGGTATTTTTATCTCGCATCAGATATCATCTTGAGATGGAAAAAAAAAAAAAAGAAATAGTGAGACAGACATTCAAGTTATCTTTGTTATTTAATATTGGTGTTTATTTCGATATAACCATAAGTTTATACATACCAATACAATAAAAATATAGATAAATTAAAATACGTAAATTATATTTTTTATGTTAATAATTAATTTTTTTTAAATACATATCATATCAATGATTTTAACAAATCATCTTTATACTTTAATAAAATTAAAAATAAATTTTATTTAATTTTTACAAAAAACTTAAATATTTTTTTTATTGGATAAAAACAACCCTAATTCTTTAATTTAATCAAAATTCAATTAATCTTAGTTTTATAATTTTAAATTTGAATCAATTTAAAAATTAAAACCAAAATACATTTCATCATTCATATACACTAAAAAATTGTTTTGTTTATCATGAACCCTAATCTAATCTCTCCTACCCAGGAACGGACGTACGTGTCTCATTGTGGGAGCAAGCGCCCCACTATAATTTGAAATTTTTTTGAGTAGTATATGATAATAATATTTATTTGCCTCCACTAAATTATTGAATTTGATCCCACAATAATATTTTATTTAATTTTTGGTACTTCGTAGCCAATTTAAAATTGTCATATTAGATGTCATTAAAATAATCAATTCACAATTTAAATGAAAATTGTATTTTTTTTCTTAGAAATCGACTCGAAAGAATATTATTTATCTTTTTTTAATATTAGTTTTAATTTTTTTCCGGTAACAACTATATAACATAAATGTATAGCATTATTCTATATAAAAAGAGAGATATTTTGATTATATTGTTAAAAAAAAGTTACTTATTTTTTTAAAATATGAAACCTAAATAATAAAATTTTAAATGATATGTTATTGTTTAAATTACTATTTTAGAGTTTTAATTTATAAATTAGATATTTTAAAAATTAAACATGTTATATGTACATAGAAAATAACCACATGTATATATATTAAATTAAAAAATACACATTAAAAATAAATTAAACAATATATATATATTTATATACAAATATATAATAATTAATGAATAATTTAATAATTGATTTTTATGTACACATAATATTTTTATTATAAAAATTATATATATATATATATATATATATATATATATATATATATATATATATATTTGCCCCCATTATCAAAATTTTTTAGATATCCGTCACTGCTCCTACTCTAAATATATCAAAAAAATTGTTCTTCTTCTTTGTATACCAATCTACTAATAAAGAGCAACTTCACCCCTAATCTCTACCGGACAGCAGTAGTCTATCCTCATTCTCACTCTCTCCCTTCCTCATCGGACTCTGTCATTGCCCTTCCTCCTCTGATCTCGACTTAGTCATTGATCAATTCAACGCTTCTTGTAGGTCCTACTCTTCTTCGCTTGTGCATCGATACTTCGCCTTCTGCTCCAACGATTCCCATGTCATTCTCTTTCCCTCTCTCATTTGATTCTCCAGTGTGCTTCCAATTCTAACTGAGCTTACTTGCCACCATGATCCAATGAGATTTTTAGTCTTTCCAAAGATTTAGCATCAAATGAAATGATTCTGATTTTATTTTTCTAAGCGTTAAAACATAAAATTGCCTTACTGTCTTAATATATTTAATTTTGAGGGATTGAATCCTGATGAATTGTTTAGTTTTAGAAATATTTTTATTATTGGTATCAATTCACCGTTTTGAGATGGTTGTGTTGAGAGAAATTTTGTTCTCTACAGTTCGTACTGGAGATCCTCTTACTGCATGGAGTGCCGCAGCCCGACTTCTCAGACACTACTATCCTCTTACTGCATGGAGTGTCTAAGAAGTCGGGCTGCGGCACTCCATGCAGTAAGAGGATCTCCATCACAAACTGTAAAGAGCAGAATTTCTCTCAACACAATCATCTGGAGGGTACTCCATTGAGACTCGAATAATGAATCTGCTAAATGGTGGTAAGTTTTTTCACTATCTCCATTTCTCTTCTGTGAATAATTAATGGTATGAATTACATTAAAAATGAATTATTTTATTAAGAAAAAACTCTTTAATCTATCAATGTTGTTTTGAGACTCTAATTTCAGCCAAAGCTTTCATGCTAGACTTTTGACCTTTAATAATTTATATGATGTACTTAAAATTCAAAACAAGATGCCAGGAAGGTTTAGGTAGTGCACACGTGATGTGTAAAAGTAAAAAAATTCAAATTTTAAATCAAAATGTATCTATTCAAGGCATGAGATGATCATATATCTTTTTAAAAAAGCAAGGCATGTGTAATTAGGTAGTTCAATATTCAAAAGAGATATGGTGCATAAATAGCTCAGTGTTGTAAACTCACATTTTTATGAGAATGATCTGATATTGAGAATCTACTTTGAACATGATACGCTTTTGTTGTCATTGCCAACACTTGCATAGCATTAATTGCAGCCAATCGATTTTCTTGCTGAAGATATAATTGAGTAACCTGCCTGGAAAAGAAAGTAGCTTTTTTCTGGTATCCAAAATTACCATACAAACGAGCAATTTCAATAATATAATACAAGTCTATCACTTGCATCAATTAAAGATTTAGCACCATCAGCAGCAAAGGTCAACAACTCAACCACCTCCTTGGCCAACTCTCTCCTGCAGATTGAGAGAATACAGATCGCTGTTTTAGAAAGAATAAAATAGAAATACCTTGATTAAAGTAGTACCACACTACAAATTCCTCAAACAATTTCCAACACAAAACAAAAATACATTAATTTTAACTAATCAGATATAAATTTACGAAGTGCTAACAGAAATGTTGATCTAACTTCTGAAATTCAAAAGTCAAAAATCAAAATTTACAAAGACTTGAAAATTGTTGTGATAAGAATGCTTTATCACATCTTATGTGGATGTCCATTCTCAAGGATGATTGTATTTAATATAGTTTAAAAAAGTAAAGCCTTGCACATGTATAAATAGGAGTATATGCTGAGGCTCTTTACACACTACAAGCAATAAACAATTCTCTCTCTTCTTTACGTTGCAATACTTCTCTCTCTTTATATTTCTTTATTTTATATTTGTTACATCTTCCTTATTTATTTATTTAGTTATTTTATAACACGTTATCAGCACGAGACTCTAATCAAATTTTAGGAAGACTCCAAGTAACAAATTTTCGTTATGTTGAATCTCTCTCATCTTGAATTTAACGCTCTTTATATATTTGGAAATAATTATTTATCATGGATATAGATGTTAAAATCTATCTTGATTCAATGGATCTTGAAGATACCATTGAGGCTGAAAATAATACATCCCAAAAGGATATAGCCAAAGCCATAATTTTCCTTCGTCGTCATCTTGACTTATGATTGAAAAATGAATATCCCACATTAAAAGATCCTGCAGATCTGTGGAAAGACCTTGAAGAAAGGTACAATTATCAAATACTTTATTAAGCCCGATATGTTAGAAAAAAACTTTCTCGACCTTCCATACCTCGAATGTGCTCCTGCAGTAGCAATCGAGAAAAAGAATTTAAAAATATTCTGAACTAATTTCTTGCTTTCTTATTGCTGAACGCAACAATGAGTTGCTCTTAAGAAATTATGAAGCGCGCTCAGCTGGCGCCGCCCCATTTCCTGAAGCAAATGCGGTAAATTATAACCCCAGAAGAGGTAAATGACAAGATTTTGATAACAAGAAAAATTATGGAAGGAAAAGAAATTATGTTCACAAGAAAAGATCTCACCAGAAGTGGGATAAAGAAAGAAACAATGGGCAAAGTATATCAATTGAGGATAGATGCCTCCGTTGTGGTGGAAAGGGCCATTGGTCACGTACCTGTCGTACCCCAAGGCACCTAGTTGATTTTTATCAAGCATCCTTGAAAAAGGATGACAAAGGAAAAGAAACAAATTTTGTTTCAAATTATGAAAATTGCACCACTCATTATGATGTATCTAATTTCTTTAAGGATTCTGAAGGAAATATTGGCTATTTGATCAATGATGAAATAGTGTAATATGTGTGTTTGTTACGTATTCATGTGAATAATTTTACTATGCATGTACTTTTACTCATTTTATTATTATTATTATTATTTTTCTTTGAAGAAAAATGGTAAGGACATATTCTGAAGATATTTGCCTTGCGAATAGTACAAGTTTGCATACTATTCTTAAAAGTAATATATATTTTACCCATCTTGTGCCAAAAGAAGAATATGTTAATACTATTATTGGCTCGGACAATGTGATAGAAGGCTCCGAAAGAGCTATAATTTTGTTTCCTGGAGGAACAAAATTCATAATAAATAATGCACTATTGTCTACCAGGTCTCGAAGAAACTTATTGAGCTTTAAAGATATTCACCGAAATGGATATCATATTGAGACTATGAATGAGGAAAATCATGAGTACTTATGTATCACAACTTATGATTCAAATAAGAAGGTTATATTAGAAAAATTACCCTCACTTTTATCTGGGTTATATTATACCAAGATTAGTGCAATTGAATCACATGCCATTGTAAACCAGAAGTTTACTAGTCCAAATGATTTCATAACTTGGCACGACCAATTGGGTCATTCGACAACAACCATGATGAGAAGAATTATTGAAAACTCTCATGGACATTCACTAAAGAACGAGAAGATTCTTAAATCTAGTGAAATTTTGTTGTGCTGCATGTTCTCAAGAGAAGTTAATTTTAAGGCCATCACTACTAAATTGGATTTGAGTCCCCTGAATTCCTAGAAAGGATTCAAGGTGATATATGTGGACCTATTCATCCACCATGTGGATCTTTTAGATATTTTATGGTCCTAATAGACGCATCTTCGAGATGGTCACATGTGTGCTTATTATCTTCTCGCAACCTGGCGTTTGCGAGATTACTGGCTCAAATTATTCGATTAAAAGTACAATTTCTAGAAAATCCAATCAAAGCCATTCATCTTGATAATGCTGGTGAATTTACTTCCCAAGCTTTTGATGCTTATTGTATGGCTAATGGAATAAGTGTTGAACATCCAGTAGCTTATGTTCACACACAAAATGGGTTAGCAGAATCGCTTAATAAACGCCTCCAATTAATTGCTAGACCCTTGTTTATGAGAACAAATCTATCAACCTCGGTTTGGGGGCATGCTATTTTACATGCCGCAGCACTTATTCGTTTGAGGCCAACGAGTTACCATCAGTTCTCTCCTATGCAATTAGCTTTTGGCCAGTAGCCAAATGTCTCCCATTTAAGAATATATTTAGGTGTGCAATATATGTTCCCATTGCACCACCTAATCGCGGAAAAATGGGACCCCAAAAAAATTGGGGATATATGTTGGATATGATTCTCCCTCTGTAGTGAGGTATCTTGAGATACAAATAGGAGATGTATTTAAAGCCCGGTTTGCGGATTGTCATTTTGATGAATCAAAATTTTCAACATTAGGGGGAGAGAATATGCTTCCTAAAAATGAACTTAATTGGAATGCATCATCGTTGATGCATTTAGATCCTCGATCAGGGCAATGTGAACTAGAAGTTCAAAAGATTATACATTTGCAAAGAATAGCAAATGAATTGCCTGATGCATTTTTCGATACAAAGAGGATAACCAAATCTTATATACTAGTGGAAAATTCTCCAATTCGAATTGATGTCCCAATAGGACAAGTAGCCACTGAAGCAAATTCACGCCAAAAGCGTGACAGGGCAGAAAATGCCCCAATTCAAATTAATGTCCCAGTAGGACAAATAGCCACTAAAGCAAATACACGCCAGAAGCATGGTAGGCCTGTCTGTTCCAAAGACAAAAATCCTCAAAAAAGAAAAGAGGTAAATACGATTCCTGTTGAAAAAGACATAGTAGATACACCTGCAGTTGTCCAAAATTCTGATATAATTTTAATGTCAGAAGACGTTCAGGTACCTGAAAATTGTGAAAATGACGAGATCTCGATAAATTATGTCTTACAGGAAAGAAATGGGACGGAAATAAGACAATTGTCAATGAAATATTTGCATATAATGTGGCATTAAATATCATGCATAAAAGTAAGGATCTTGAGCCAAGATCAGTCGAAGAATGTCGACAAAAAAAAGATTGGCCAAAATGGGAAGAAGCCATGAAGGATAAATTAGACTCACTTGCAAAACGTGAAGTCTTTGGACCTGTAGTCCGTACACCTGAAGATGTAAAAACTGTTGGATACCGATGGGCATTTGTGAGAAAATGAAATGAGAAAAATGAAGTTGTGCGCTATAAAGCCCGACTTGTGGCACAAGGCTTTTCACAAAGGTCCGGTATAGATTATGAAGAAACGTATTCTTCTATAGTGGATGCGATAACATTGCGTTATTTGGTCAGTTTATCTGCATATCATAAACTACATTTGCATTTAATGGATGTGGTAACAGCCTATTTATACTGCTCATTAGATCGGGATATCTATATGAAAGTCCCTGAAGGACTAAAGATATCTAAATCATCTAGTGAATATTCACAAGGGTTATACTCAATTAAATTGCAAAGATCTTTATATGGTCTAAAGCAATCTGGATGAATGTGTCATAATCGTCTTACTGAGTATCTGGCCAAAAACGGATTCAAGAATGATGATATCTGTCCATTTGTTTACATAAAGAAAACTGCATCTAGATTCATTATAATTGCTGTGTATGTTGATGATTTAAATATCATTGGAACTCTCGAAGAGATTCCAACAATTATAAAAACTCTAAAAGAAGAGTTTGAGATGAAAGATCTTGGAAGAACTAAATTTTGTCTCGGCCTGCAGATCGAGCATATAAAAAATGGGATCTTTATTCATCAAACAACATACACAGAAAAGATCTTAAAGAGATTTTATATGGATAAGTCACATCCATTAAGTACCCCAATGATTGTAAGATCTTTGGATTTGAAAAAAGATCAATTCCGTCCTAAAGAAGAAAATGAAGATATCCTTGGTCCTGAAGTATCATATCTTAGTGCCATTGGAGTACTAATGTATCTTGCTAATAATACGCGACCTGACATATCATTCGTAGTGAATTTACTAGCAAGGTATAGTTTCTCTCTAACCAAAAGACATTGGAGTGGAATCAAGCAAATCTTTCGATATCTTCATGGAACGGTTGATATGGGATTGTTTTATCCCTATGGATCCAAGTCACAATTAGTTGGCTATGCAGATGCTAGATACTTGTCTGATCCATATAAAGGGATATCTCAAACAGGATACCTGTTTACATATGGTGGTACAGCTATATCATGGAGGTCCACGAAACAGACGATAGCAGCAACTTCCTCTAATCATGCTGAAATACTAGCAATTCATGAAGCTAGTTGCGAGTATTTTTGGCTGAGGAGCCTGATTCAATATATTCTATTATCATGTGGACTGACTAATCATAAGATGGCTCCAACTGTCCTGTTTGAAAATAATACAGCATGTATTGCTCAACTTAAAGGCGGATATATCAAAGGTGATAGAACAAAGCATATTTCTCCCAAATTCTTCTTCACTCATGATCTTCAAAATCAAGGGACAATTGATGTCCAACAGATCCGCTCAAGTGACAATCTGGCAGATTTGTTCACAAAGTCACTCCTAAAATCCTCCTTTGAAAGATTGGTACATGAGATTGGGATGCGCCGATTTCGAGAATTAAATAATGTCGGCAAGAGGGGGAGACTGTACTCTTTTTTCCATGGTCAGATTTTTTTCCATTGGATTTTTCTTGATAAGGTTTTTAATGAGACGGTCCCTATCACTAAAGGATATTGTACTCTTTTTCCTTCACTAAGGTTTTTTCCCACTAGGTTATCCTTTAGTAAGGTTTTAACGAGGCAATAATCCTAAATGGTCACCAAGGGGGGGTGTTTTGATAAGAATGCTTTATCACATCTTATGTGGATACCCATTCTCAAGGATGATTGTATTTAATATAGTTTGAAAAAGTAAAGCCTTGCACATGTATAAATAGGAGCATATGCTGAGACTCTTTACACACTACAAGCAATAAACAATTCTCTCTCTCCCTTACGTTGCAATACTTCTCTCTCTCTCTCTATATTTATTACCTCTTCCTTATTTATTTATTTAGTTATTTTATAACAAAAATAATACATATTTTTTATTGTAGAATACCAAGGTTAATTAATTTTACATTCATAATGCACCGACAAAGCACCTCCTACAAAAAAAATAAAAATAAAATTGCAAACAGAAATAAAATGCAAACAAGATAATAAATAATTAAACAAATAAATAAAGTGCATGCTATAGTAAAAAGATGAAGATTCACTCTCATAGATAGCTAGATAGCTATCTAGGAGAATGTGCTATTTTAGTTTTATTCATTTTTTAAAAATAAATTTATACACTCCTCTTTATTCTCTTTACTCAAAAACCTCTTTATCATAGAATTATCCAATAAATAAACCCCAAATTCGGTAGCTCCACCAAAACAAAAATAATGAATAAAATAAAACATCCCATTATATGTTCACTCCTAGGTCAAAACAATCACAATGTCAGTCTTTCAATCACTGAGAACTATCGTTCTTGTGGTTATCAGAGTAACGTCTCAATTACAAAAAAATAACAATCATCGACTAAGAACTTGCTTCTCAAATCTTAAAAACTTCCAAAACTGAAAAAATTCAGCAAGGAATCAATCCTAGTGGATTATAGCAACAAAGGTAAATGTGTCACTTGCACTATGTAATACTAAAAAAAATCAAAACGATGAATTGATACCAATAATAAAAACATTTTCAAAGGACTCAATCCCTTAAAATTGAACATATTAAGGCAGTAAGGCAGTTTTATGTTTCAACGCTTAGAAAAACAGAATCAGAATCAATTCATTTGATGCTAAATCTTTGGAAAGACTAAAAATCTCATTAGATCATAGTGGCAAGTAAGTTCAGCTAGAATTGAAAGCACACCGGAGAATTAAATGAGAGAGAGAAAGAGAATCACTTGGGAATCGTTGAGGCAGAAGGCGAAGCATCAATGCACAAGCGAAGAAGAGTAGTACAGGAAGCGTTGAATTGATCAATGACTAAGTCGAGATCAGGGTAGGAAGGAAAATGACAGAGTCTGACGAGAAAGGGAGATGGTGAGGAACTAAGGATAGACTACTGCTGTCCGGTAGAGATTAGGGATGAGGTTGTTCTTTATCAGTAGATTGGTATACAAAGAAGAAGAATAATTTTTTAGATATATTTTTATTTTTGGTATGAAGGAGATAGGAGAAATTAGATTAGGGTTCATGATAAACAAAGCAATTTTTTAGTGTATATGAATAATGAAATGTATTTTGGTTTTAATTTTTAAATTGATTCAGATTTAAAATTATAAAATTAAGGTTAATTAAATTTTGATTAAATTAAAGAATTAAGGTTGTTTTTGTCCAATACAAAAAAAAAGATATTTAAATTTTTTTGTAAAAATTAAATAAAATTTATATTTATTTTTATTTTTATTTTTATTAAAGTTTAAGGATAATTTAGTAAAATCATTGATATGATATGCATTAAAAAAAATTAATTATTGACGTAAAAAACATAATCCACATTTCATGTTTTAATTTGTCCATATTTTTATTGTACTAATATGTATAAATTTATCGTCGTATTGAAACAAATACCTTTAATATTTAATAGTATATTAGATACAAAATATAAAAATGGTAAAATATCATCTTTCACCTTTTATTTATCTTTTTCTCCGCCACATCATACACCACCAAAACCCCTTAGTCTTCATTTAAGTGATAATCGGTAATCTTGAATTGCAAACTAGATCCAATAACATTCACAAAACATCATCTTACTATATCTAAATTTTTTAGACTAGACAGTATTAATAGTTTTGCTGCTTCTATTTTTTATGTATATATTTTTTCCAGAAATAGAGCTATATTTGATTAAGTAGTCTTTTCTTTCTCTTAACTAACTGAGATGATCTCAATCTAATTTTTTTCTTGTCTAACACTCTTGTTTAATTTTGGGGTTGGATATGCTCTTTGTCAATCCAAAAAGTTAACAGTAAATATTCTTTGATGTGCTCTTTGTCATCCTCCTAACATTAATCTTGTTTTTGTTTTGGTTATCTCCTAGAATTAAACCTGAACAAGTAAACAACAGTTATCATAACTTGATCATATGTTCACGACACGAGATAAAAACAAGAAAGAGAATTGTATCCTTTGTTTAACGCTCCAAACATAAAAGCCCTCTTATCTGGCTGGGGCAATCAAACTACTCAATCCAATTTGCAACAAGAGGAGCTTCCTATTAAAGTGAACTTTTTGTAACCCGAGGAGCTTTGGACATTTGGTACAACCGTTCCCTTGTCCAACAAAAACCAACAAAATGATATAAATAGTCATTCATAAACAGTGTTTTGACATCCAATTGAGTGACACTTGCATAGTCTCAATGCTCAAATTATTTAAGACTTCTATATCACGTCCAAAAAAAAAAAAAAAGACTTCTATATTAATAGAGAGGGTAAAATATTATGGCCAATGCTACGGATAATTTTTTTATATAAATATATTAAATATTTTATTTATTAATATATATAATTTAAAAAATATTTATCAATTTATGTAATATTATTTATTTCATTTGTTTTACAAATAAAATAATTATAAATTTATTTTATTTATACTATAAAGCAGATAAATTATGATATTTTTTGCTTTATCTCAATGATATATAAAATTAAAAAAAAGGCATACATAAACGAAATATATGTATTATTATAAAAAATAACGTGAACTTCCTCCGTCTGCTTTTTTTCTCTTTTAGCGTGTAGTTACTAATATCTTAAATAGGCTACACTACGTGTTTCAATACAATTTAATTTTATATAATGATATTGTTTATACTTGGACCTACACATTATAAGTCCAGTCCACTTCATTTTTGACATATAAGCTATACAGAAAATTGGGTCTGCCAAGATCGACCCAATTATTCCAAGACCACTACGGAAGGCCTAGTCCATCAGGGTCAGACTAGGTTAGATACGGGTCCTTGAAATCTGAACCCAATCCAACACTTTATTCTGTAAATATCTCATTATCTTATTTAAATCTGCCTAAATTCTTGTTAAGAAGTCTTTTATAGATACTCCACCACTATACAAACAAAGACGTTGGATCAACCACTTAATCGACACTTAAGTGGAAGCCCACCAAAAGACATATTCGACCTCACCTTGGTTTTAGGTAATACTTTAGAATAAGTATGAATTTGAATTTTGTTTTTTTTAATCCAACTTTTTAACTATTATAATCTGAATTGAATTTGTTAATATTCTATCTAAATTTTAAATTTTAAATTTTTTAACTAAAGCTAACATCTCAATTAATACTTAAAGAGTACATAAAAAATTTTAAAATTTTAAAATTTTTTTATTTAAAAATTTTAGATTTAAATTATATATCGTTCAAATTTCATTTGTTCCATGACCATTTATCACATTGGAAAAATAAAAAAACAAAAAGTTAGTGGAAAATATTAGCAATTTTTTTTTAAAATTAACAGTTTAAATATAAAAAATATAGTGTAACGTGAGAAAGATAGTAATCACTTGTGAAGAGATAGATACACAATAAAAAAGAGTAGTAGTTGTTCATGGTTTGTTATGTTTAAATTTTGAAAGTTATTGATAGAAGAGTTGCAGTTATTTTTTGTAGGAATTAAGTGACTTTTTTTGTAGGTAATTTTTTTCGTGAACTGTAACAATAATAACTTACTAATTTTTTTAATTTAAATGATATTATATCTAAATTTTAGATTTAATTTGATCTAAATACGAATAATTATATTATTTTTTATTTTATAAATTGAGCTATATCATACCATAAATATTTTTTATTTTGAGAAAATTAAATTTATGTCTATAAATATTCATATCTCGTTTACAATATAATATACTCTCGTTTATAATATAAGCGAAACATAGTTTATTAAAAATAAAAAGCGGTTCCTGTGTAAACAGAATAAATAATACTCTCGTTTATAAGACGCATGTTGTTGCTGCAAGTCTGGTTGGAGGCAATTTACGCACTCTCTGTTGGAACGGGATTGTGACGTTTTTTAAAGTGTGTTAATAACTTGTGTTAATCTTCATCATTAAGTACTGTGGCCTTTTTGTTGGGTTAAACTTTTTGTGCAGATTTTTTTTGGTGACTTCCTTTTGTGCGGATTTGAGTGCGGTATTTTATCCTGACTTGCATTTATAGACATTGGCAAATCATGTGATTTTGTTGGATGAAATATATGTTCTTGATTTATGGTTATTATATGGGCTAGTGATGTTCTGGATACCGTTTTTTTTTGATATTGCTAACGTGTATAACGTTAACATAAAAATTAAGTGGGGAGATTTTATGTCAATAGCGTATTGTGTAATTTGTTGGTAATAAAAATTAATGATGTTAAAACTTAGGTAACGGATCCCTTATTCCACATTTGATATGAGAGTATCATTAACCCACCTAAAAATAATTATGAATTGAATCTCATTTTTTATTTTTGAAAAAAGTAATAATTAAAAATTGACTTCTTTGTTTATTAATTTTTACACGTTTTTTCTTTTTTATTTTAATCTCAAATTTAAAGCGAACCATTTGTTCTAGTAGGGTTTTGCCATTTTTTCAACCCTTATTACCATTGTTTCTTCCTCTCCCTCTTCTGTCTCTCTCGTTCGCTCATCTTCGCCGCCCAACCCGCTTCTCCCGCCGCCGCACAACTCGCTTCCCCGCCGCCGCGCAACCCGCTTTTCTATTAGGTGTCATTTTCACCCTATCTCTTGTATATGATATATTTGATTGCTTCTTTTCAAACTCAGATTTCAATTACTTTATTTTGTTTTATTGCTTTTTCTATGACAATTTTTTTGTGAATTTGAATGAAGTTTAATTTTAATTTGTGCTTGATATATGTTAGAGGAAACTTTGTTTTAATTGTTTATCAGTGATTTCATTTTTCTTCTATTTTTTTGGTTCATAAGTGTTGTTTCTTCTTATATATTTATTTATTTCCCTATATATTATGATGAACTAACATTCATCATAATTCTACAATTATGGTTTAATAAGGTCTTTGGTTCCTATATTTTCTTATAATTCCATTTATTTCAGAAAGATGGTAGAATTAAATGATTAGATTATATGAGAAAATTTGTAGAATCTTTAAGAGGAACAGTAAATCAGATTAAGGGCATCCAGACAGGTAATCGTAGAAAAATAAAAATTATAGATAAAAATATAAAGAAAATCTAGATTAAATGGTTGTCTTTAGATATTGTTCATGCGTAGCTGACTCAATTTTTAGCAAAAGATTTTGTTCTTGCTATTGTACATGTTCGTTTTGGGCGGTGTGAATGTTAGTTACCAAAATGAAAAAATTAGAAACAAAAATGATGGATCTTAAAGTTTTTCATTATCTAATAAATGATTAATCTTAAAGTTTAGCTGCATTTATTTAATATTGTGTCACATGGTATGAAGATACGACTACAATGTAGCTGAATATTTATTTACTTTCTATGATTTTGATAAGAAACAACCTAAGCTTGAGTTATATGTATAGATTGTATTGCTTGTAGGAGATAACCTTCCACAACACATTTGATATCATATATAAGATAATTTGCAAATAAAATTAATTTTTTGGGTGAACTAAAATTAATGATGATATAGTGGTATGTGAAAAGAAAATGTGTAGCCTGTGTACATAGCTCTTGGGTAGTTGAATTTTTCTTATGTCTGAGTGCCATTGAGCTGGATTTTTAGGCAAATCTCTATCAGATGTGCAAAGCGATAACGGAATTTGATCAGTAACATTGATCAGCTTTCTCCCGGAGTTGATGGTGTAAAGCTATCAGTAATGTTGACTAAAGCTTGAAACACTTAATCACACGGATCACGGCATCGAATGGTATAAAGGGGAATTAAAATACGTAATTAAAAGATCTCTAGGAAGAAAGTTTTCAACCATAGAACTAAACTAGGAAGGAATTGTAAAATCATGCAAATCATATGAATAAGTGGGCAAGAATTTGATAAAAACCACTCAATTAAACACAATATAAACCATAAAATAGTGGTTTATCATTGACCTTCATAGTTTAATGAAGGTGACAAAATAGCATCAATATTGTAGCTTGAGGTTTCTATGATAGCTTTTGATTCTATTATAGTTCAAATGGTTGTGTTAAGTTGCTTGAATTCCTTCTCCCTCCCCTTCTCTCCACCCTTTTCTCTTGCTTTCGTTAAATCTGGCCACCTATGGTTCAAGAGGCACCCACCTTGCCTTACTGTTTCGAGGTGAAGCATTTTTCATTTTGTTTTTTTTTAAAGAAAATTTTAATGGAATTTTAGAACAACGGTTAAGTTGTTTCCACGTGAACTCAAGCTTTAGAATCAGCCAACCACTGATGCTTATATCAGATTAGGCTGCTTACATTACACCTTTTGGGGTGCAGTCCTTCCCCATACCTTGTGTAATGCAGGATGTTTTGTAGTGGGGTGTCTTTTTTTTTTTTGGAAAGAAGGGGTATCATTCTCAATGTGACTTTTGCCTATACTGTAATTATTCCTTATTAATGCATTTCTGACCCTATCTATTTGCTTTATCCAATGGCAGGAAAATCTCAAGGTAGTGATGCTGAATATATAAGGAAACAACAGAGGTGCTTAATACTTCTACTAAAGTCGGAGATAGCAAAGCTTTGTGAATTTTTTTTACTAGTATGCAGCTCATTTTCTATCTGTTAAGTTCGCAGTTTTTTTACCACTGTTTTGCTGTTGGTGTAACGTGATTTCTGAGATATTTTATAGTAAGGTCGATAGTTAAAGTAACATTATAATGTATAAGTATTTTATGAAAACAGTTTTATAATGTAAAAATTTTATATATGTTGAGACATATTATTAAACAAATCATACTTTGTAAACTATTCTAAAATCTGTGATTTGACGCTTAGTTATGTAGAAAGAAATTCAATTCATTGAACTAAAATATTGAAGTCTAAGGTTGAAGGGCATGATCCCTGCTATGCTGAAGAAAGCTCTTAATGAAATCTATTTATACATGTATGAAAGCAATTCAATAATACGAATCAATTCCACTAAAACAGGTTTAATGCTATTAGATTTATAACAGCAAAAATATCCATTTTATGGAGACGTGTGTAACCTGATGTTATGCTAGCTAAGATAACTCTTGGCATTTTCAACCTCCCACTAATTAAATATGACTCCAGCTGCATTCATTCTACATTCTTTTATAATTCCAGGCCCGGACCACGAGCCAGCTAAATTATGTTGAAAAAAAAAATATGGCATGTTACTTATTAAGTAATCACTGACAATGAAATGAAGTAGCATAAAGTAGAACATGTTTAATTGTTCCTTTTGCTTTATTATTCTATCCAAATAAATTACATGATAAGTTTTTTAAAGAAATATAGACACTTTACTATTTAATTACTTTTGAGATATTTTATAGTGCTTATGATTTTTGCTTAAAAAGTTGGGATAGAAAATTTTTGAATTCTATTTGTAAAATTTAGATAATATAGAAGACACGTCATTCGAGCGCATCTAAATAGAATTATGTTTATATATAACAAATCCTGCATCGTTCTGTTCCATTTAAGATTAGGAATAAACATAATCGGACTCACTTTTTACATATCTATCATTATTTTAGACTCTAATCACCTCTTTGGATTTCTATTGTATGTATCAAGGAATCGGTTTGATTGTCTATTTTTTTGATAGAATATATACAAAATATCCTACTGATAATTCAAATCGATCCAATTAGATGTTCAACTTGGACCTATATAACATGACTGATCAATAAAAATACTCTAACACTCCACATTTATCATATATTCCATACATAACACGCCTATCTATTTAACTCCTTGTAGCCATTTACACACCATATTTGAAGTTATTACTTACTATAAATATAATATAAGTAGCAAGGAACGACTTAATGAATGCTCAAATAGATTCTTTCAAATATATAAAGTCCCTTTCTAAAAGAAATCAACAAAGGTTTGCTAAAATAATAAAGAATGTGCATTTGGAGAGCATGATCATCAAAATAAAGGTTAGATAGCAGCACTCCACTTGCTAGTTACACTATAATATGAGCTCCTTAATTGCTTTTCGTTATGAACAAAGAAACATGCATTCGTTTTTGTTATTCCAGTTTCTACTGCTACTCTCCATCACATGGTTTTGTTCTTCTTCTACAACTACACCAGATACCGATTCCCACATGTCTAACTGCACAGGAAACAGCACCTTTGAGTAAACAGCACCTATCATACCAACCTCAAAACTCTTTTATCTTGGCTTTCTTCCAATGCCACTAACTTTGCCGGATCCCACATCACCAAGGTCGTTTCTTTTGGTAACAGCAGCGTCTATGGCCTCTTCCAGTGCAATGCTGATATAATGCTAGAGAGATGCCAAAAGTGCATTGATCAAACAGTCTATAATGTAACATCAGAGTGTACAATATCAAAGGAAACTGTGGTATTTGTTAAATTCTGCTTCCTACACTATTCTTACAGAGATTTCTTAACGATAGCAAAAGAAAGCCCTAAAATCTTCCAGGACAACCTCTTATAAATATATAGCATGAGACAATAGCACAACTGAAGGTTATCGACTATTGGATGAAATGATCAAATACAATGTTAAATAAAAATGTCAAATACTACTTTAGAATGTAAGTGAATCAGAAGAGTCATAAATTTACTCATAAATTGATAAAAAAATCCTTTCCAATAGTAAATATTTTCCACAAAAATTAAGCGGACATATTTAAAATGAGTCAAGTCATCATACCAAATGATATGCTCGAATAACCATCAACCCAGCATACTCTCCTGCAACTCCAGTATTTGGTTGCAAAGAGAAGGAGTCAAACCCGGTGGTGGTATACAGCAAGTCACCCAAATTGTTGAACATTTCCTAACACCAAATTTTATTGTTTAGACACAGAAAATAAAATTAAAAAATCTCTTCTCTCAAATATTTTCAAGCCAAAGATCATTTATAAGAATTTAAAAAGAACCATTTAAACATCTAAGTAGCTACTTGATAACCTTGAGCCTGTTCAGTTGGTGCAAAAGGGTGAATATCAGTGAAGTTGGGCTATGTTACTGGCATCATCTCAGTTGTTGCATTCAACTTCATAGTACAAGATCCAAGTGGAATGTGGTGTTCCCTTTGCAATTGTTGGCCCAATCATGTTAATCTTGTATTCTGGACAATTTTATGGTCCTTTTGGTACAGGCATTTTCATAACACCAATACACCTCGAGTGATAACTCAGAATTGTTTTAATATATAACTATAGTTCTATTATAAGAAGAAACAACACTTATGAACCAGAAAAATAAAAAAAATGGAATCACTTATAAACAATTGAAACAAAGTTTCTTCTAACATATATCAAGCACAAAAAAATTGCCATAAAAAAGTAATAAAACAAAATAAAGTAAATAGAATCTGAGTTTGAAAAAAAGCAATCAAATATATCATATACAAGAGATAGGGTGAAAATGACACCTAATAAAAGAGTGGGTCGCGAGGCGGCGGGAGAAGCGGGTTGCGCAGCGAAGATGAGTGGATGAGACGGACGGCAGATGGAGAGGAAGAGGAAGAGACAATGGCAATAGTAGTTGAAAGAAGGGCGAAAACCCTACCAGAGCAAATGGCTCACTTTGAATCTGAGATCAAAATGAAAAAGAAAAAACGTGTAAAAATTAATAAACATAGGGGTCAGTTTTTAATTATTACTTTCTTCAAAAATAAAAAATGTGATTCAATTCATAATTATTTTTAGGTGGGTTAATGATACTCCCATATCAAATGTGGAGTAAGAAATCCGTGGCCTAAAACTTATGGCCAAAATTGAGGTATTTTTACTAACAACAATGTTCTATAACTAAGTTAATTATTCAATCAAGTCTAACTAAATTAGTATAACCTAATTTATATCTACTCGCCATTATTTTTAACTGCCTTTTAATTAAATGCGCCACTATATATAACTCTTTTTGTGGATGTTTTTTTTCGAAATTTTCTGCTTTCTCTTTGTTTTCTACGTTCTTTGCCTTCTCTGCGTTCTTCCATTCTCTCCGTTTTCTACTTTTTTATCTGATTTGAAAATTTAGATCAAATTTTTCTAGAAATCAAGTTGTGAAATCGGATTTTAACAAATTTTTTATGCTGTTATACCTTGTGCAACAAAATCATCAATAGAAGCTCAATTTCAGCATGTATATACTCACGAGAAGTTCGAGAAAGTTCAAGTACAATTTAGAGAAAATGTGAATTGCATTACAAGATCAACAGAGTCCACTCTAGGTTCTATGGCATATGAAATTGTAAAATAAATTTCAAACTCAACATTCAAAAGTTTGTGGCTATATATGACGCAATATCACACGAAGTAAAATGTCAGTGCTTATTATTTTAGTCAAGAGACATATTGTAATGTTATTCTCTGATCGAGTACGTTAAACTTTCAGCTAGTAGATAAAGTATCATCAAGATATATATTAGAATGATGGAAAAAGAATAAGAGGAGGCACACACATATCAAGAGCAATCACGATGAGCCTTTATTGGAGCCAAGAAGTATGAGATTTGATGATTTGGAGTTTCGGTAACACATTTATCACAAATGAACAGTATAAAGAGAATTTCATATCCACGTTATCGCGAAAACACAAACCAAATCTATTGAATACACAGAAATATGACTATTTAGTGTTTCATGATCGAAAATGCGAAAGATAAAAGTAAAAAACATGAATAATTTACCTTTAATAATCTTTCGTCTTCTCTTTCGGTGTTTGTTGTTAAAGATTTCAAACGTAACTCTAAGATTTACTTGGGTTTACACAAAGATTTTTACAGATTTTTGAAAAATTTTGAGCATCATTTGAAGTTTTTTTTGTTGCAGTTTTGAGGAAAAGAGGGAACCGTTTTCATATTAATGTGTGTGGCTTCGAAACATCGTTCGCGTTAGTGAACCATGGCGCCAGCATGTGTTTTACACGCTCTGTGTGTTTGAAGTTGATTTTTGTTAGATTTAGGCTTAATTTGGAAAAATAACTTAATTAAGCTCCTTTTGACAAAATAGTTTAAACAATAAATGGCTATTTTAAAAGTAGCTTATAAATAAGTTATTTTGTGTTTGGGTTTTTAGCTCTAAAAGTGCTGATTTTATAGAAATGTGATAAAAAGTAGTAGTATTATGATAGAAGTAATTTTGTTTAACTTCTCTATAAGCTCCTAAATAGCTTCTTAGAAAGCTGTAATTTGGTTTTGAAAATTGTATCAGACATTAATACTACTACTTTTCATAAGTCAAAAGCTTAAAAAAAGTTACTTTTAAAGTTTTCCAAATGAACTCTTAGTCCAACTTAATTGAATTTTGATGCCAAAAAGATTTGTATATATAACATAACTATTTTACTAAATGATACAATGATAATGCAGTTAGATGAAGCAGTCTTAGTTATATTTATTATAGGGTCACACTATGGTATAGATGAAGTTTGTAAAGATATTCAGAGATTCCTGATCTTAGTGCCATTCTCTTACACGTGTGTTTCTTGTCTCCCTTTAGGGGTGCAGCATCATAGGCATGAAGATGCCTCCCTCGACTTGGTTCTTTCCTGAGTTGTATGCAGTCCTTGTAACGGAATTAATATGAATTGTGCTTCCGTTATTAGAAGTGGGCCGGACGATTTTTATGTGGTTTTTTTATAAGTTGTGACTTTAGCTAAGTATTTGCCTGTAATTTTGGACTTTTAGTTATAAATTGTACTACTTGTATTTTTTATTGAGACTTTTCTGTGTTTCTGTTTTTTTCTTTTTCAAAATGGGAAAAAAAATCTTTTTAACACGAAATTATCTTATTGTACCATACAATTAATGTTTCAGAAAATTAACATTTTTCCCCGTACACATTTATATTCAACACATATACACTCAATTTATCATTATTTTATTTTGAACCCTGTTAAACAATTTTCTTTTTAAATAGCATAACCTCTTCATACTCATTTAGAGGTCGCGAGTTCGAGCATATTAAACAAATTTATATCATATATTATGTATTAATTATATCAAAAATATTATTTATACATTAAAATTAACCACTAAAAGTAGTCGTCATATATTTGTGTATAGATACATATATAGTTTAATTCATTTGTTAATATATACTTTGTATTTCAATATATATTTTATATTAATAATTATTTTTTGTGGCTAATTTTAATATACACCTAATATGATTGTATTTATACACTATGTCTTGTCGCTCTAGGTCATATATTTTTATTTTTTATTTTTTTTGGTCATTAACACTTTAGGTAAGAAGAACTTAATGTTGGATTAGAAGCAACCCGTGAGAGAAAACATGTTTTGTATAACTAACTTTTCTTATTTTGTAGATATTTTCTTTTAATTGAGTTATAATATATTCTTTTAGTTGAGCTCTTTTAAAAATATATAGTTATTGTAATCATGTTTTTAATAATTTGAACTTTTTTATTATATATGTGCTATCTAATTTACTTTTGTTAGTTGTTCTAGACCCGGCAAACCATCATGGGAATTAGAACACTATTGGGTTAGACATGTAGACAAGGCCCAACGGCCAACAAAGCAACTTCAAGCTATCCACACTCACCAAAACGCGCTCATCTCAATTTAATGAAATTTCAAAATTTATAGTTCGAAATGTCGTTTCCATTTTTAACAATCCTAAGAAACTAAAATTGGCTAGGTTATTCAGGCCTCGTTATGATAGGGACCCAACGAGCCTCTTTAGGTATGAAAAATACAAAACTCTAAACCTTACCTCTAAGATACTTTCTATGTTGGGATTTGAAATATTTTTGCAGGTCACCCCCACCTTCGCACCTTTGCTAGATTGGAAGCTGGTTTTGGCTAAAAATCAAATTCATCTCAGTTTTTTTTCGTTTAAAATCGTTTTTAACATTAAATTTTGATTTAAAATTATCCTTTTCCTAATTTTCGAACCAAAATACCTTTCCTACTGACTCTCTCTCTTTCTCTTTTAGATCCACTATTGTGGAAGGAGCACCAATTTTTCACACGCAATAGCCCGAAGAAAACAGAAATAGCTCTCTCCTCTCTCTTCTCGTTGCATTTTCCTCTTCTCTTTGTGGGTCTCTCTCTTTCTTCGAAATTTCTCTGTGGTTCGGTCTCCTCTCTCTCTTTTTCTGCTTCACCACTCTCATGGATCTAGACTTCTTTTCTCCTCCGATGAAAGAACGAAACTGTTTGGACCGTCAACACAAGGAGCGCCGACGGAGGGAGCATCGAAGCAGGGGTAGGAAGCGCGATGAAGTATTGGGGTTAGGGTTGGAGGCGCGACCAAGCTGCTCTGGGGTAGGGATACGTTGGAGGCGCGATGAAGAAGCATTGATAGGGTTGGAGGCACAAATAATGAAGAAGTTCCGGTATGATGACGAGTGATGAAAAACGTTTAAGTGTAGATGTTAATAGTAAAGTATTTTTGCTCAGTATATTAAGCATACCCTATTGGCATGTAAGACCCGGTTAATTAACGGCTAATTAACCCATAAATGAGAATTTATTCTAGAAAGCCTAAAATGTGATTTTTATGGCTAAATGTGATAGAGGAGACTGAGACGAGAATTTTGGTACCAATTTTATAGAATTCGGACCAAGATTGGACCGAACGGGCCAAACCGGGCCAATTGGATCCAAAGTGGGCCCTTGGCCCAACATAACTTAACCAAAACCCTAGTTTTCAGCACTCTCTCTCCTCATTTGTTACACACACAAGCTGAAATTTGAGAGAAAGGGAGGAAGAACACTCTCTCAAGTTCTCTCCCTTGGTTGATCTTCAAACCACCATAACTTTTGATCTAGAGCTCCGATTGCCGCCCCGTTTGCGGCCACGCGTTCACCGCGGAGAGCTCTACAAAACCCATACAATCAATCTTGAGGTAAGCCACACTTTACTGTTCGAAATTCCAGCCCTCATTTTCGAGTTTCATGGGTAAAATATTGAGATTTTGGGTTCTTTGATGTTATAGGACCCAACTCTCTTGAAGGAGAAGGTTAATCTTGTCTCCTTGGACCTTGGGTATGGTAAGATTCTCAACCCTAGTGTAATTTGTGATTTTATGATGTTTGGGTTTTGAGATGTTGTGTATGGGTATGATGGTTGTGGCTTAGGTTGTGTGTGTGTGGATATTAGAGCTTGATTGGTGATTTTGAAAAGCTTGGAAAGGGCTTGGTGGTGAAAAATCTGTTCTTGGAGGTATTGAGACCTTGAGAGCTTGTGGATAAGTGGTTTGGAAGTGCTCCGGTTGAACTTGGGAAAATCGGCTAAGGTATGGTTTCGGTTTCCCGTATCTAATATGTAATGTGGTAGGAAATACTTAGGCTAGAGGCCCTAAGATAGGCATTGAATTGTTGATGTTGTTGAATGATTGAGATATATGATGTGGTCATATATGTGATGATGATTATTGATGCCTTGGTGGTATGATGTATAAGAAATATGCATGTTGTGATATATGCTTGATGATTGATTATGGTTGAATTGTGGGTTGAACCATGTTGATGGTGAGTATAATGTTGATGGTGTATAATAATGATTTATTGGAATTGGTATTGTTGAGAATTGGCATGAGAAATAGTATATGATATGTTAATGTGTTGAGTTGAGCCACTTAGGTGAAGTGGGTTAAAATGATGAGATAGTGGTTTTGTAAAATGTGGTAAAGTCTCAAGGTGTGAGTTGAGGAGGCTTGATGTTGAATTTGATACATTTTGATTGACTTCAAAGAAAAGGGATGAAATTGGCATGTTTTGATTGATTTTGAAAAGGGTTGAAAATGGTTTGTTTTGAAAATGGCATATTGTAGTTTTGTATGAAAATATGGTTTTTGGGCATACTTTGACGGGACATAACTTGGACTACGGATCTCCGTTTTGTACCAAATCTGTTTAGAAATGAAATTGGATCCGGGGTGTCCATGCCGTTCGAAGAACGGGTGAAAAACGATTTAAAATGAGGAAGTTATGTCCGTTGGAAGATTGGGGTTTAAATCTGTGAAATTCTGCAGCTTTTAACTTAGAAAATTTTTAGCAGAATGACCCCTTGCGCGTGGGCGCACCTGGCGCGTACGCGCCGATCTTCCGTGAAGTGCAATCCACGCGTACGCGTGATGTGCGCGGGCGCGCCGATTGTGCTGCACCCAATGCCCAGTCATTTTCCCGAGAGTTGTGCCAGAACTGTGCCTGTGTTGTGCCTGGGGCACGAGAACACCTGCGCGTACGCGTGGTTGACGCGTGCGCGTCGATTGGCAAGTTTTGAATCCACGTGTTAGCGTGCATGACGCTTGCGCGTCGATGAGTTTTTGAGGCCATCCACGCGTGCGCGTGGAGTGCGCGTGCGCGTGGCCCTGTTTTCATCCCAAAGTTAATTTTTGAGTTTTAAAAGCCAAATCTCATACTTCTAAGCCTTCGATCTCACCATTCATGTCTTAAATCATCATAATATGCCTAGCTATTAGAAAGGGGCTAGTGAATGTGATAACTTGCGAGTGAAGCAAGGGAAAAATGTATGATCAATGAGGATCAAGATGATTATGTGAGATGCGGAGGATGGTGGTGGAAGTGTTTGTTATGCCATGGGCCGAAAGGCTGTAATTGTTAATGAAATGGCTGGTTATGGATTTAACCGTGAGCCGGAATAGCTGTGTATGCTATGAATAATGGCTGGTTATGGATTTAACCGTGAGCCGGAATAGCTGTGTATGCTATGAATATTGGCTGGTTATGGATTTAACCGTGAGCCGGAATGGCTGATATGGATGTTGATCCATGGATGAGAATTCATGCATGTTGATGCTGAGTTATTGATAATTGTGATTTGCACTTCCACTATCTGAGGTACGAATTTCCTTGGGTAGTAGCAGTGGCTAGCCACCACGTGCTCCAGGTCGAGACTCGAAGCTCTGTTAACCCTATGTCGTAAGTGTGGCCGGGCACTGTGAAAGGCCCGGATGAGCTCGAACCCCCGTAAATAATCACCAGTGAGGGTGATGGATATGGATCATGTTTATGATCAAGTTTATAACGAGTATAACTCGAGTTTGGGGATGCACGACAGAGGGACAGTCCAATGGTTAGCGACCAGGACTTGTCGGGTTGGCTATATAACCGACAAGATGATATCATCGGCCACTAGGGACAGGCATTCATCATATGCATATTATGTGAATTGTTTGAGATTGCCTATTTGACTGCATATAACTTGCTAATTGTCTAAATGTCTTACTTGCTCCTATTTGATATTCTTTGTTTGATATAACTGTGGTTGATATATTATATCCTGCTGGTGGTTGGGAGGTTTGAAGGAATTGGAAAGGAAAGTATTAGTTAGACTGAAGAATCTTTAGTCACATGCCCTTATACGGTTTAGCTTGTTTATAAGCTTTGAAATTTTCTGGAGGAAGTTCTAGGATTGCCTTTGGCTTTCCTCCATTATTATGTATTATATATGTGGAAGCTGTTACCATGCTGGGGACCTCTGGTTCTCACCCATGCGGATTTTGTGGTTTTCAGATGCAGGGCGTGAGGTTACCCGCTGAGGCATGCTGGAGACTTCTATATTGCGAAGATCCTTTGTTCTCGGGGCTATGTTTTGGTTTATATGTTTTGCTTAGATACTTTTATCTCCATTAAATAATACAAACTGTGATGACTCCTCTTATGGGAGATTTTGGAGAATAGGTTTTATGTATTTGTGTCCCTTTGGGTTTCCTTTGGGGTTTTCCTTATTTTATCATATGTATATATTGTTATGCTCGGACCGGTTATCTTCGCAGCCGGATCTTGAGTCTTGATATTCCTGTTTTGACACTCCTTTGTATATATATAATCTCGCGCTGGTTTATCCTTGCTCGTTACGTTATCAATCGGAGTGATGCGCTTTTGAGTTGCGGTTTTTTTTTTTTACCCCTTTTTCTACAAAGGCTCCTAGTTATAATCAATCATTCATACTACTATACGTACTAAATTTTTATTTTAGAGGTCGTAATACCTTGCCATCTCTGAATTATGACTTAAGCATAAGACTCTGTATGGTAGGGTGTTACATTATGGTATCAGAGCAGTTCGTTCCTGTAGAGCCTGAGGGATGGACTGACTATGCTTCTGTGCATTCTCTGTGTGTGTGTTATGTGCTGTTAGTATATCTGCTTGATATATTTGGCATAAACGTTCATGAGCATGCATTTGGGACTTTGAAGCACTAGACTTCCGATATTGAGCCTGATCAACTTAATATCGATTGTTTGGTGTGTATAGGAACCATATGGCGCCTCGTGGATGCGGTAGAGGTTGTGCGAGAGGTCGTACGAATGCTCGTGCACCAGAGAATAACCCTAACGACCCGGTGAACTTTACGACTGCGTTGGAGAACATGGCTGCTGCTATGCAAGCCACTGCTGAGGCCCTTGGTCAACAGATGAACAGCCATGGCAGCGACAGAAATGGAGCTCAGGGACCAATGGAGATTAGAACTTTCGTTGTGTTGGTGGACAAGTGTGGGGTTGCTGAAGAGTGTGTGAAGAGGGCAGCCGCTAAGAAGGGAAGTCACAAAGGATCATTCCCACGGAACCGAGGGAAGAGCATTGCACCTAGAGGTCCGCCTTTCAAGAGGAGAGGTTCCTTTAGGAGGCCCAACAACAACAACTCCCAAGGAAAAAGGTTTGGGAAGCAGCCACAGAATGAGCAAGCTTGCGCTAGGTGTGGAAGTCACCATCCGAGAGTCCCGCGCATGGCCGGTTGGGGTTTGTGCTACTTCTGTGGTAAGGCGGGACATAAGGCCTTAAACTGCCCGGAGAAGAAAAAAAACAAGGTGCTGAGAAAGCACAACAGACTGGTCCGGTGTTCACCACTTCAGCTATAGGTGCCGAGGGATCCGAGACACTTATTCGAGGTAACTGTGAAATGGCTGGTCAACTTTAAATGCTTTATTTGATTCGGGAGCATCACATTCATTCATTGCATTTGAGAAAGCCCATGAGTTAGGATTGAAGATTGTAACCTTAGGTTATGACCTAAAGGTATATAATGCTACCCATGAAGCCATGGTAACTAGGCTAGGATGTCCGGAAGTTTCCCTTAGATTCAAGCAGCGTGATTTTGTTCATGATTTAATCTGCTTGCCGATGATTGGTCTTGATCTTATCTTGGGATTGGACTGGTTATCTAAGAACCATGTTCTGCTTGATTGTTCTACAAAATCGGTGTACTTTATGCCGGAGGATACTGAAGGACCGGTCGTGGTGAATAATTATTACTTGAATTCGATGATGGTGAATTGTTCCGGAATCGAATGTCAGGGTATCTTGTTGTTAGCCGCGGGTGTTTCGGGTGATGATCAAAGGTGGGAGCAGATTCCGGTTGTGTGTGAGTTTCCGGAAGTGTTTCCTGATGATATTGATGAGTTTCCACCTAACCGAGAGGTTGAGTTTGCTATTGAATTGGTGCCCGGAGCGGGACCAATCTCAAGTGCTCCTTACAGGATGTCACCGTTAGAGATGAACGAGCTAAAGTCTCAGTTAGAGGATTTGTTGGGAAAGAATTTCATACGGCCAAGTGTCTCTCCGTGGGGTGCTCCAGTGTTACTGGTGAAGAAGAAGGATGGGAGTATGCGGCTCTGTGTGGATTACAGGCAGCTGAACAAGGTTACAATAAAGAATAAGTACCCATTGCCGAGAATTGATGATCTCATGGATCAGTTACAAGGAGCTGGAGTTTTCTCCAAGATTGATTTGCGATCCGGTTATCACCAGATAAGGGTGAGGGGTGAGGATATCCCTAAAACCGCTTTTAGGACTCGTTATGGTCATTATGAGTACACTGTGATGTCCTTTGGGTTGACGAACGCTCCTGCGATATTCATGGATTACATGAATAGAGTCTTCCGTCCGTTTCTGGATAAATTCGTTGTTGTCTTCATTGATGACATATTGATTTATTCCAAGACTGAAGAAGAGCATGCGGAACACTTGAGGACCGTGTTGCAGATTCTAAAGGAGAAGAAACTTTATGCAAAATTGTCTAAGTGTGAGTTTTGGAAGAGTGAGGTGAAGTTTTGGGCCATGTGGTGAGTAAGAAGAGAATAGCCGTAGACCCAACTAAGGTGGAGGCGGTGATGGATTGGAAACAACCAACCACCATAACAGAGATAAGGAGTTTTCTGGGTTTAGCTGGCTATTACCGAAGGTTCATCAAGGGCTTTTCACAGATAGCGTTACCAATGACAAAGTTAACCCGAAAAGACACTCCGTTTGTTTGGACTCCTGAGTGCGAGGAGAGCTTTCAGACATTGAAGAAAAGGTTGACCACTGCACCTGTGTTAGTGTTACCTGAGCCGAACGAGCCTTTTGAGGTGTATTGTGATGCCTCACTAAAGGGTTTAGGGTGCGTGCTGATGCAGCATCGTAATGTGGTGGCGTATGCCTCACGACAGTTGAGACCTCATGAGGTTAGTTACCCTACGCACGATTTGGAACTCGCTGCGGTTGTGTTTGCCTTGAAGGTGTGGAGGCATTATCTCTATGGGGTTAAGTTCCAAGTCTTCTCTGATCATAAGAGCTTGAAGTATCTCTTTGATCAGAAAGAGCTTAATATGAGGCAGAGAAGGTGGATGGAATTGTTGAAGGACTACGACTTTGAATTGCATTACCATCCGGGAAAGGCGAATGTAGTGGCGGATGCATTAAGTCGGAAGTCGTTATGTGCAGCTTGGATGATGCTCCAAGAGGAGAAGTTGCTCAAGGGATTCGAGAGTCTGAAGATTGGTACTCAAGAAGTATCCGGAACCTTGTGTTTGAGCCGATTAGAAATCTCAAGTGACTTTAAGTCCGAACTCTTGAAGGCTCATCAAAATGATGGAGCGTTATGGAAAGTGTTACCGGCTACTGAGCAAGGAAAACAGTGGAGAGTGTCGGAAGAAAAAAATGGGTTATGGAGATTCAAGGGTAGGATCATTGTGCCGGATGTTGGCACTTTGAGGCAAGATATCTTAAAGGAGGCACACAAAAGCGGGTTCTCCATTCACCCGGGAAGTACTAAGATGTACCATGATTTACAGGCAATGTTTTGGTGGCCGGGTATGAAGAATAATGTGGCGGAGTATGTCTCAAAGTGCTTAACTTGTCAAAAGGTAAAGATTGAACATCAAAAGCCCGCCGGTATGCTGCAACCTCTAGAGATTCCACAATGGAAGTGGGAAAGTATTGCAATGGACTTTGTGTCAGGATTGCCAAGGACTAGGGCTGGCTTTGATGCTATTTGGGTGATTGTGGACCGATTGACGAAGTCAGCTCACTTTTTGCCCATTCGGATGACTTACACCCTTGAGGAGCTAGCACGGTTGTACATAAAGGAGATTGTGAGACTTCATGGTGTACCTGCTACTATAATCTCTGATAGAGATCCTCGTTTCACTTCAAGGTTTTGGGGTGCATTTCAGAAAGCTTTTAGAACCCGATTAAGCTTGAGCACGGCTTACCATCCTCAAACAGATGGTCAATCTGAGAGGACAATCCAAACACTAGAGGATATGTTGAGAGCTTGTGTTTTGGACCAACCGGCGAGTTGGGATCGGTATATGCCATTGGTGGAGTTTGCATACAATAATATTTATCATGCGAGCATCGGAATGGCTCCGTATGAGGCCTTGTATGGGAGAAAATGTCAATCTCCGCTATGTTGGTATGAAGCTGGAGAGAAAAGCTTGTTGGGGCCAGAAATGATAGCTGAGACTACTGAACAAGTCAAGAAAATCCGTGATAGGATGCTTACGGCGCAGAGTCGTCAAAAGAGTTACGCCGATCAGAGGCGAAAGCCCTTAGAATTTGAGGAAGGAGACCATGTTTTCCTTAAGGTTACTCCGACTACTGGAGTAGGTAGGGCGATTAAGGCAAAGAAGTTGAATCCTCGATACATTGGTCCATTTCAGATCCTAGAGAGGATTGGACCGGTGGCGTATCGGATGGCTCTACCACCTCATCTTTCGAACCTGCACGACGTGTTCCACGTGTCGCAGCTTCGGAAGTACACTCCTGATGCTAGCCATGTGTTAGAACCTGAATCGGTTCAGTTGAGGGAAGATTTGACGCTTCCAGTGGCTCCAGTCAGAATTGATGATACTAGTATCAAACGGTTGCGTGGAAAAGAGGTTTCATTAGTCAAAGTGGCTTGGAGTCGAGGCAGTGTTGAGGAACACACTTGGGAACTTGAGTCGGAGATACGAACGGATTATCCGCATTTTTTTCTCAGGTAATTGCATTTGAATTTTGTGGGCAAAATTCCCAATTAGGTGGGTAGAATGTAAGACCCGGTTAATTAACGGCTAATTAACCCATAAATGAGAATTTATTCTAGAAAGCCTAAAATGTGATTTTTATGGCTAAATGTGATAGAGGAGACTGAGACGAGAATTTTGGTACCAATTTTATAGAATTCGGACCAAGATTGGACCGAACGGGCCAAACCGGGCCAATTGGATCCAAAGTGGGCCCTTGGCCCAATATAACTTAACCAAAACCCTAGTTTTCAGCACTCTCTCTCCTCATTTGTTACACACACAAGCTGAAATTTGAGAGAAAGGGAGGAAGAACACTCTCTCAAGTTCTCTCCCTTGGTTGATCTTCAAACCACCATAACTTTTGATCTAGAGCTCTGATTGCCGCCCTGTTTGCGGCCACGCGTTCACCGCGGAGAGCTCTACAAAATCCATACAATCAATCTTGAGGTAAGCCACAATTTACTGTTCGAAATTCCAGCCCTCATTTTCGAGTTTCATGGGTAAAATATTGAGATTTTGGGTTCTTTGATGTTATAGGACCCAACTCTCTTGAAGGAGAAGGTTAATCTTGTCTCCTTGGACCTTGGGTGTGGTAAGATTCTCAACCCTAGTGTAATTTGTGATTTTATGATGTTTGGGTTTTGAGATGTTGTGTATGGGTATGATGGTTGTGGCTTAGGTTGTGTGTGTGTGGATATTGGAGCTTGATTGGTGATTTTGAAAAGCTTGGAAAGGGCTTGGTGGTGAAAAATCTGTTCTTGGAGGTATTGAGACCTTGAGAGCTTGTGGATAAGTGGTTTGGAAGTGCTCCGGTTGAGCTTGGGAAAATCGGCTAAGGTATGGTTTCGGTTTCCCGTATCTAATATGTAATGTGGCAGGAAATACTTAGGCTAGAGGCCCTAAGATAGGCATTGAATTGTTGATGTTGTTGAATGATTGAGATATATGATGTGGTCATATATGTGATGATGATTATTGATGCCTTGGTGGTATGATGTATAAGAAATATGCATGTTGTGATATATGCTTGATGATTGATTATGGTTGAATTGTGGGTTGAACCATGTTGATGGTGAGTATGATGTTGATGGTGTATAATAATGATTTATTGGAATTGGTATTGTTGAGAATTGGCATGAGGAATAGTATATGATATGTCAATGTGTTGAGTTGAGCCACTTAGGTGAAGTAGGTTAAAATGATGAGATAGTGGTTTTGTAAAATGTGGTAAAGTCTCAAGGTGTGAGTTGAGGAGGCTTGATGTTGAATTTGATACATTTTGATTGACTTCAAAGAAAAGGGATGAAATTGGCATGTTTTGATTGATTTTGAAAAGGGTTGAAAATGGTTTGTTTTGAAAATGGCATATTGTAGTTTTGTATGAAAATATGGTTTTTGGGCATACTTTGACGGGACATAACTTGGACTACGGATCTCCGTTTTGTACCAAATCTGTTTAGAAATGAAATTGGATCCGGGGTGTCCATGCCGTTCGAAGAACGGGTGAAAAACGATTTAAAATGAGGAAGTTATGTCCGTTGGAAGATTGGGGTTTAAATCTGTGAAATTCTGCAGCTTTTAACTTAGAAAATTTTTAGCAGAATGACCCCTTGCGCGTGGGCGCACCTGGCGCGTACGCGCCGATCTTCCGTGAAGTGCAATCCACGCGTACGCGTGATGTGCGCGGGCGCGCCGATTGTGCTGCACCCAATGCCCAGTCATTTTCCCGAGAGTTGTGCCAGAACTGTGCCTGTGTTGTGCCTGGGGCACGAGAACACCTGCGCGTACGCGTGGTTGATGCGTGCGCGTCGATGAGTTTTTGAGGCCATCCACGCGTGCGCGTGGAGTGCGCGTGCGCGTGGCCCTGTTTTCATCCCAAAGTTGATTTTTGAGTTTTAAAAGCCAAATCTCATACTTCTAAGCCTTCGATCTCACCATTCATGTCTTAAATCATCATAATATGCCTAGCTATTAGAAAGGGGCTAGTGAATGTGATAACTTGCGAGTGAAGCAAGGGAAAAATGTATGATCAATGAGGATCAAGATGATTATGTGAGATGCGGAGGATGGTGGTGGAAGTGTTTGTTATGCCATGGGCCGAAAGGCTGTAATTGTTAATGAAATGGCTGGTTATGGATTTAACCGTGAGCCGGAATAGCTGTGTATGCTATGAATAATGGCTGGTTATGGATTTAACCGTGAGCCGGAATGGCTGATATGGATGTTGATCCATGGATGAGAATTCATGCATGTTGATGCTGAGTTATTGATAATTGTGATTTGCACTTCCACTATCTGAGGTACGAGTTTCCTTGGGTAGTAGCAGTGGCTAGCCACCACGTGCTCCAGGTCGAGACTCGAAGCTCTGTTAACCCTATGTCGTAAGTGTGGCCGGGCACTGTGAAAGGCCCGGATGAGCTCGAACCCCCGTAAATAATCACCAGTGAGGGTGATGGATATGGATCATGTTTATGATCAAGTTTATAACGAGTATAACTCGAGTTTGGGGATGCACGACAGAGGGACAGTCCAATGGTTAGCGACCAGGACTTGTCGGGTTGGCTATATAACCGACAAGATGATATCATCGGCCACTAGGGACAGGCATTCATCATATGCATATTATGTGAATTGTTTGAGATTGCCTATTTGACTGCATATAACTTGCTAATTGTCTAAATGTCTTACTTGCTCCTATTTGATATTCTTTGTTTGATATAACTGTGGTTGCTATATTATATCCTGCTGGTGGTTGGGAGGTTTGAAGGAATTGGAAAGGGAAGTATTAGTTAGACTGAAGAATCTTTAGTCAGATGCCCTTATACGGTTTAGCTTGTTTATAAGCTTTGAAATTTTCTGGAGGAAGTTCTAGGATTGCCTTTGGCTTTCCTCCATTATTATGTATTATATATGTGGAAGCTGTTACCATGCTGGGGACCTCTGGTTCTCACCCATGCGGATTTTGTGGTTTTCAGATGCAGGGCGTGAGGTTACCCGCTGAGGCATGCTGGAGACTTCTATATTGCGAAGATCCTTTGTTCTCGGGGCTATGTTTTGGTTTATATGTTTTGCTTAGATACTTTTATCTCCATTAAATAATACAAACTGTGATGACTCCTCTTATGGGAGATTTTGGAGAATAGGTTTTATGTATTTGTGTCCCTTTGGGTTTCCTTTGGGGTTTTCCTTATTTTATCATATGTATATATTGTTATGCTCGGACCGGTTATCTTCGCAGCCGGATCTTGAGTCTTGATATTCCTGTTTTTGACACTCCTTTGTATATATATAATCTCGCGCTGGTTTATCCTTGCTCGTTACGTTATCAATCGGAGTGATGCGCTTTTGAGTTGCGGTTTTTTTTTGTTTACCCCTTTTTCTACAAAGGCTCCTAGTTATAATCAATCATTCATACTACTATACGTACTAAATTTTTATTTTAGAGGTCGTAATACCTTGCCATCTCTGAATTATGACTTAAGCATAAGACTCTGTATGGTAGGGTGTTACATGGCACGCTTCACAATCGTCACCGTATGGCTACTCTATTGTCACGCTTTATAAGCATGCCTATTGCTCTCAAAGTGTGGCACAAAAAATGTGGTTAAATCTTTAATTAATTGTCACCCTCAGAAAAGCGTGGTTATTAACTCTTTTGGCCACGCTTCAAGAAAAAGCGTGGCCAAATCTCTAATCAATCACCACCCTCATAAAAGCATGTCCATTAATCCATTTTGACCATGTTTTTGAAGTGTAGCACGAAAAAAGTGTGCACAATAGGCTTTTTTTCTTGTACTCTATGTCTTACTATCTTATTTAGTTCAATATAAATGTAGATATAAAATAAAAATATTTACTAAAATATTTTTAGTTATTAATTAAAGAAAATATTATTAAAAATTTTATCTATGTCTTTAGAAATTTTTGTCTATTGGATTTCACTTTCTGAAAGTATTAAAGGAATTAAAATTTTGTATTCAAGATGCGGTATTTAGGAGATGCATGGTCATGATCACAATCCATATTCCTAATAAAAATACTAAATTACCACCACTATTTAAAAAAATAACAACTAGAAACTACTAAAAATATGCATGCATCAGTTAGCTATCCAACGAAGACCCTTATTAGATATATGTTTATTGTTATTGCTCTGCCCACTATTATCTTTGACAAAATATTATGTATAAGTCACCTGCTGCTAGTACTGTTCATCGTAATTTAAGATTTATACTGAAACGTATGGACATAAAAAAATTAAGAAAAAATCCATTGCAGATATGACACTTTTTTCATTGAAATTAAAACTATTTTTTTTCGGCTATCTTCCTCCCATAACGTATTCAAGTCCTTTTTTTGTGTACCTAGCAAGTCCACCAATACATTGACAATAGAATTAGGGCACATCCCCAAAAAAAATTTGCAACATCCTTGACCATCCCATCTCACTTGTCCTGCACGTTCACCTAACAAAAGTTCCTTTACAACCTTCCATAAACGGCTACAACGGTTACGCGAGCCCAGCGTAACCAATTCTAGTTCCCTGAGACTTCTGGCACGCACTAAAAACAAAAAGAAAGACTAAACAATAAGTGTCGACAACTGCGATCGTTAGAAGGAATCTCT
This sequence comes from Arachis stenosperma, assembly GCF_014773155.1. Classification (NCBI taxonomy): domain Eukaryota; kingdom Viridiplantae; phylum Streptophyta; class Magnoliopsida; order Fabales; family Fabaceae; genus Arachis; species Arachis stenosperma. Next base: position 16,144,970 of record NC_080386.1, on the reverse strand, counting down.
TTATAGCTTTATAAAACGAATTAATACTCAAAATAGTCCTTGAAATTTGACCTTTGACGCAATTTAGCCCTTAAACTTTCAATTGACTCAAATTATACCCTGGAATTTTGAACCGTGCCTCAATTTGGCCCTTCCAACATTTTCCATCACCGGAAAGCTGACTTGACAATTTTAAATAATACATGGCACTGTAACAGTTAGATAATATGGCCAAATTTTTCAAGACATCAATTTAACCCCTCCCAATTTGAACATAAAACCTAGTGCATCCCCAATTGGAATGCTCTGTGCATTCTTGAAAAAGTTTCTAGGATCAACTCTGACCTTCACTTCTATTAGTCGCTTAAAGTTATGGTTAAAATATTTGAGGCCACAAGATTGTGCTTCAACATAGCTTGTATTCAGACCATTCACACCCAAATCAAGGTTCCTGTAATTCAAGTATGCTCGCCTTGGCAACTTTGACACATACGGCGCCAAGTTATCATAGAATGTTTTTGTCCATTTTATGTACTTAGTTGCATCTTCATTGGAATTCCAACTAACAGAATATTAGATTCTATATAACATAACCTTTCTGTGAGGGAATGGAGTTGCTGATTCTGGAATCTTACTCATTATTCCACCATATGGCGTCTGGATCATAAATTGTGACTCCTCCAAAACCAACATCTTCCATAGCCCTTCTAATCTAGTAGTTGAAATTGGTTCTGTTACGTAATCAGATTTTGTTTTGAAACTTGAGGATGTTATGTTCCTGTTGAGCAAGACCTCCAAGGACTGATCCACTGAAAACCCTGCAAAGTAAAAAACAGATTAAATCCAACTCATCTAAGTGAAGTTGCTTCGCTGCAACCCGAATTCTGCAAAACTTTGTAAAAGGTCCCCTTTGTGAAAGGTCTCCAAAAATGGAATTGAACTCTAAATTATATGTAGCAAGATGTAAGAAGCGAGTTGCAGAAATCTGCATTCTCCTTCTTCCATTTTGCAAGAGATCGAATTTTAGTTTTTTTATGTGATTTTTAAATAATTCTTCAAAGATTCTTTTAAAACTTTAGAACAAATGTATAAATAGTATGTTAAATACAAAATTATTTGTCATTAATAAAAATAAAAATTTATCTATTTTGTGTCTTAAGGAGAAATGTTAAGTTTATAAATTAATAATTTTTATTGAAAATATAAAAAAATTTAAATTTTTAATGTATTTATTTTATATTTATTAAATAAAAATATTTAAAACTTTTTAATAATAATAAACTTATCATGTGTACACACATTAACTACTACGATTTGGGAGAATTGGGATTGCGCTAAGTTTTATGTTCAAATTGTGAGAAGTTAAATTGATGCTTTGAAAAATTTGGCCATATTATCTAATCGTTCCGGTGCCACATGTTATTTAAAATTGTCAAACTAGCTTTCTGATGACAAAAAACATCAGAATGATCAAATTGAGACACGAATCAAAATTTTATGATATAATTTAAATCAATTAAAAATTTAAGGGCCAAATTACATCTAAAGTCAAATTTTAAAGATAATCTTGAGTGTTAACTCTTATAAAACAATATTTGTACCGTATAGTTGGCTTTTATTATAATGTCAATGATGTTTTTTGAGAATTTGATAAATCTAATAATCATATGAGTAAGGTACGTAATTTTTTTTATATTTGTGATTTTATGAAAATGTAGAATAACTAAAGACAGTTTATTTAGTAAGATGTTGTGAAAGAGGGACAAGAAGAAAGCATAATAATGAATTTTCTTGTAAAGTCTGAAACTGTGGTCGTACAAGTTGGAGATCCGCATGTGTTTTAGTAGATTTGTTATTTTATTCCTATTATTTTAGTTATTTTATCAATATTATTAATTTATTATCACATTTATAAATAACATCATTTATTATTAGTATGAAAGTTTTTTTTTTGGTCAAGTGGATTGGACTTCAATCCTAAGCATTATACTCATTTCACACACACATAACATACTCACACATACTACTATGAATATCATGGGTTCTTAAACCAACAACTAACCTTAGCTGGAATTTGAATTCGGGTGCAGCGTTGTATGAGGCGGACAGGTATGCCAACTGTGCTAGACCTCAGTTGCATTAGTATGAAAGTTTAACTCTTTATTGTTGTCAAAACATGACCCGTTAAATATATCATGGCCTAATAGAGCAAAAAGTTCAAGCTTTGTCCAAAAACCCAAATTCACTCTTTCACCGTTATAACTAGAGATGGCAAATAGATATGACTTAGTGAGGCGGTTTTAATTTTTTATCTCAATTGTTTAATGATAAATTAATAGGCTATTTTTTATATAAAATTATTAAATTATTAAATATTAAAAAATATATATAATTTTATAAATATTTTAATAAATTTATAATTTTTAAAAATATAAAAAAATTTAAATTTACAGTAACTAAAATCTTTATAATTCTAAATATCTAATAAACATAATCATTAATTAAACTTTTTAAAATAAAATAATAAAATTAACATTGTCTAATTATTCATAATATATAATTAAACAGTATCTAAATTTTTAATCAATTAAACATAGTTCAAATTATAACTTAAAATAAAGCGGATAAACATTCTAAATACAAGTACAAAAAGTAATGTTCTAAATTTAATTAATATAGCTTGAGTAATTTTTTTAGATTTTAAAAAATAATATAGCAGCCCGGCAAATAAGCCCACCGAAACCCATCAAAACCTGTGGGTTAAGTGGTGTGAGTTAATTGGGTTTTTTTATGGTGAAAATTCAGTTGAAGTCGACTTCACGTGAATCATCTAATGACTCTCCAATATCAACTTCACGTGAAGTCGATTGCACCTGAGCTTCCACCTTTTTTTATCATAACAATTTTAAATTTCTAGTTCGACTCCCTTTTTTATGAGATATGCAGATTGACCTAACGAATTTCAACCCATTTACCATTTTTAATTATAACATTGTAAGCAAAAACAGTACATATAACAATACGCTTTCACAAAAAAAACCCTAAAAAAATACTAAACGTCGTCACTAACAAATTATCGTGTCCTAATAATCTGTAATTGTGGAGGCAAATCCTGTACCACATGCTCTGTACTAAAGACTACCGACGTGTACCCAAGACTGCGTTTGTGTCTAAGAACAAGATAGGATAAGACACTGAGAACAGAATAGGACAAGATATTGATGGATAGAGGCACAAAATTTTGTGTTTTTATATTCTATTTGGTGATAAACTAGAATAAATTATGAAAATTGGTGGACAAAATTGTGATCTCTAATAATGGCATTCAACTTGGTGTGCGCATTTACTAACTCAGCACTTTCTTCACAACTTCGCACAACTAACCAGCAAGTGCACTAGGTCGTCCAAGTAATAAACCTTACGTAAGTAAGGGTCGATCCCACGGAAATTATTGGTATGAAGCAAGCTATGGTCATCTTGTAAATCTCAGTCAGGCGGATAATAAATGGTTATGGAGTTTTCGAATAATAATAATAAATAAACTGAAAATAAAGATAGAAATACTAAAAAAAAATTCTTTTTTGTAAGAGCATGCGTGGAGTGACGATTATACAATTTACGTATAGTATAGTGTTTTTTTTTTTAAAAGGAAGTACTAAATAAATGTTTGATATATTGATTTTGGATCAAACTCCTCAAAGGGAGAGAATTAATAAAATAATAAAGTGAAATATTAATCAGTTTAAAATTAAGATAATAGAGTTTACATGATAAGAATTACAAATTCAATGATGATTATTGATTTATCTCTCATTTTATCATTTAATTAATTTCTTCACTAATTCATTCATTTTAGATATACAATATTGTTGACTTATCCATTATCTTTCAATGAATAGAATATAGACTCTACTGAAATCCAATCCAATAGTAAATAATGAATGAGTCGACACATTTTATTCCATGTAAAATGGATACCCCATCGTAAAACACTGCAAATGCGCATAAAGATGTGTTGGTAATTAGTACTAACCATAAAGACTTTAGCTCCAGAGTTGAGAGCATTGATAACCATCTTCCTCTCCACAGGTCCTGTGATCTCTACCTTTCTATCAGCCACAGCCGGTGGAACCGGTGCACACACCCACTCCCCTTCCCTTATGTACCTCGTCGCCGGATCGAACCCCGGCAGAGCCCCTTCATTGTACCTCCTCTTTGCCTCTTTTCTGCACTCCAGCGCATACCTTATATGGCTCCTGAACTCACGTTGCAACTCAGCAACAAACTTCAGAGCATCCTTTGTGAGGATTTTTGCAAACTCCTCATCATATCTTCCCCGAATGTCCACTCCTTCTAGAACATCATAGGACGGATCAATCTTTTTCACTCCTTGTTTGGGATATCCATAGGTTCCAGTATCCATCCCTTTCCTTTTTTTGTTTTATTAACCTTTGTTTCCCCTTCTACGTGCCTATAGTAATAGTATTGGTTCTTGTATGAAAATATGGAATGTGTCTTGAGGGGAAGGGCTAGTTAGAATTTATAGAGCCAATAGAGAAACGGGAGCAAGTTGGATAGGTAATGTTACGAAAACAATCAGAGTCATCATACAAACCGATACAAAATAGGAAATGAATTATCTCAAATCTTTTAAGTTCTCGCTACAGTACATCCATGGAATCGGAAGGAGCAGAGATCGCAAGATTCTCTGCGATATAAGCATGGACAACAAGGTTACTAAGGATCTCAGCGAAGAGGATCTCATCACTCTGAGATGAAGTCTCCAAATACGTCATTGAAAGCGATTTGGTTAGTTTCTTTTCGCTTAAACCATTCAATTAATTAAGAAGAAAGTTTAATTTATTGATGTGTTTATTGATTTTCTCAGAGGAGGTTTAATGTGCTGAATATATGGAGATTGAAGGCAAACGAAATATCAGTAGTAGGAGTATATATGCTTTTACATTTCCTATTTCCTCTTATATATATGCTTTCTGTGGGTAACAAACTCTGCTTTATGCTTAATTAAATTTGATTAGCTTTCACATTCCTAATTAAGATAGTATTTTGTTGAACCAGATTGGGGTTGGGTGCTTATTAGAGAAGCTAATAAGGCTAATAATTTGAATTTCCTCAAATAGAGCTGAAGCTTGCCGGACTTATTTTTCTTCTTGCTTATATTTATATAAATTATATTTAATTTGTTCTTTTTTTTGTGGTTTAGTAATGTTTTTTTTTTGAGATGATGCATATTTTAGAACGAGTGAAATGAGAAGAACTGGTTGATTGTAGAAAGAGAAAAAGCTTTTAGCTTTTTTTGAAGTTAAAGATTGGTTTCTGATATATATTTAGTGGTTCTAATATTTTATATGCTAAAGTTTTTGCTTCTTTTATGGGTTGTTATGTTAATATAATACATTGGAACGAGGAGTTGTGTTGAGACAATTTTGCTTCTTTTGGTTTTAATTTCTATTTATCTCTTCTATTTAGCAGCAGAGAAAGAAGAAGAACAACTCGAGCATGGCACAAACGCTAGCGATGCCTATAGCTCCCTCTCTCGCCCTAATCTCAAACTCCAGACCTCTTTCCAGAGCTGTCTATTTCCCTGTTCTCAACCCTCCCTGTAACACCCTAATATTCAAATCCTTATGCTCGAGTCATAAGTCAATGATATTACAGTGGTACGACTCTCAGGTGGATTTTTAATATATAAGTATAGGTAATTTCGAAAGGAGTATTAATCAAGAAGCCTGAAAAGAGTAGAAATAAAATCGCGAAGACGTATCACTCACGTTTCGACAACGAAAAGATAAAACGTGAAGCCGAAAGCGATATACGGATAAGGCATAAAGGAGATTAAGAGATAGATAACAGATAGATATATATAACATAAGTAAATAGCCACTAGTCGCGACCCGCGAAGTTTAGGCCGGCTAGGGTACAATATGAAAGTAGTTGACAACAGGACATCCTAATCTCTCCCAAAGGAAACATAAGAGCCTCTATAGGCAAGTTCCAAAAGAGTTCAACACATAATATAATATCTTCGAAACAAAGGTGGAGAGATTCTAAGCAAAACACAATGTAGAGGAAATAAAGATCTTCGCCGGCTCTCAGACGAACCACAGCTCACTTCTGAGCACCTGGACCTGTATCTGAAAAACAAGAGATATATACGGAATGAGAACCCCGGGCCCATGGGTTCCCAGTACGGTAAAAGTGCCAAATAAATACAATGCGCTGCAATAAAAAACTCACTAAGCATCCTAAACTCCTTTTTTTACCAAGTATCCAGCCTAGATTCTCACTAATCCATAAATAGGCATCTGTCGTAAGGGGATACTAAATCTAGTTCATGTTACACATGTTTTCCAACTCGCTGATTCTTCCACGAATCAGACTCAGAATCATAAGCAAAACCATCACCAGTTGTTCTGCCTCAGCAACTCTATATCAATACATCATACCCTCGCCTGGAGCTAGTGAAATCACATCACTGCGTCTACCCAGGGGGCTCAAATGATCTCATTCGAAAATCGTCATCATTATGCAATCGCATTATCAATTCATCTCATCAAGAACAGCCCCCAACATCCACCAACACCATCATGAGGGATCTCTCAGTTGTACAAACACAAGCAATACAGACAAGTAATACACAAATAAGGTACAAGTAGAACAAGTAGCATGTAATCAGGTAACATAGCATATATGATATAGAAATCCAAAACAAATAGGTAAACCCAAACAATTCAAACATATGCAAATGATGTATGCCTGCCCTATGGCTGATGATATCATCTGTCGGTTATATAGCCAACCCGACACGTCCTGGTAGCTAACCATGGACAGAAACACCCCTTGCGGAGCAAGTAGGTTTGAGCTACAACCTCCTTGCTACTACCCGCTCAGCCCAGAGCCAGTGGAACAACCACTACTGCGGCTACTACCCAGGCGGGTGTTTAACAGCTCAACCTGGAGCCAGTGGAACAACCACTACTGCGGCTACTACCCAGGCGTCACAATCTCTGACCTGGAGCAAGTGGGACAAACCACAACCCTTGCTACTGCCCAGGTATCTCAAGCATTAACCCGGAGCAAGTGGGACGAACCACAACCCTTGCTACTGCCCAGGTATCTTAATCATTGACCCGGAGCAAGCGGGACGAACCACAACCCTTGCTACTGCCCAGGTATCTTAAGCATATATTCATTCAATCTCAATTCAAATCATCAATCCTCATTGTTATCAAATCTCAAACATTAACCTGGAGCAGGTGGGACGAACCCCAACCCTTACTACTACCTAGGTATCAGAGTTACATTCATTCAAAACTCCATAATTAACTCATTTATCATAAACATCCTTTTCCGTCTCATACCCAGAGCAAGTGGACTAGCCACTGCTACTACCCAGGGAAACTCGCATCTCAGATAGTGGAAGTGCAAATCACAATTATCAATAATTCAGCATAAACATGCATGAATTCTCATCCATGGATCAACATCCATATCAGCCATCCGGCTCACGGTTAAATCCATAACCAGCCAATATTCATAGCATACACAGCTATTCCGGCTCACGGTTCAATCCAGAACCAGCCAATTCATAAACAATTACGGCCCTTCGGCCAATGGCATAACAAGCACTTCCACCACCATCCTCCACATCTCATATAATCATCAATGATCCTCATTGATTATTCATTTTCCCATTGCTTCACTCGCAAGTTACCTCATTCACTAGCCCTTTTCTAATAGCTAGGCATATCATAATGATTTAGGATATAAGTGGTGAGATCGGAGGCTTAGAAGTATGAGATTTGGCTTTTAAAACTCAAATATCAACTTTGGCATGAAGACAATGCCACGCATACGCGTACTCCACGCGCACGCGTGGATGTCCTTAAAAACTCATCGACGCACAAGCGTCATGCACGCTAACGCGTGGATTAAAAGTTTGCCAAATCGACGCGCACGCGTCAACCACGCGTACGCGTGGATACTCTCGTGCCCCAGGCACAAAGCTGGCACAGTTCTGGCACAACTCTCTGGAAAATGGCTGGGCATTGGGTGCAGCACTATCGGCGCGCCCGCGCACATCACGCGCACGTGTGGATGGCGTTTTCTGGAAGATCGGCGCGTACGCGCCAAGTGCGCACACGCGCAAGGGGTTATTCTGCTAAAAATTTTCTAAGTTAAAAACTGCAGAATTCATAGCTTCAACCCCTAATCTTCCGACGGACATAACTTCCTCATTTTAAATCGTTTTTCACCCGTTCTTCGAACGGCATGGACATCCTGGATCCAATTTCATTTATAAACAGATTTGGCACAAAACAAAGATCCGTAGTCCAAGTTATGTCCCGTCAAAGTATGCCCAAAAACCATATTTCCATATAAAACTACAAAGTGCCATTTTCAAAACAAGCCATTTTCAACTCTTTTCAAAATCAACCAAAACATGCCAATTTCAACCCTTTTTGAAACCAGTCAAAATATACCAAAATCAACATCAAGCCTCCTCAACTAATACATTAACACCTTACCACAATTCACAAAACCGCCATATAACCATCTTTACCCATTTCAAACAAATGGCTAAATTACAAACATATCAACATGTCATACATCCTTCCTCAGCCCAATTTCCAACAATACTATTTCCAATCAACCATCATTATACATAACCAATATCATACTCACTATCACGTGGTTTCACCCCTAAATCAACCTTAATCATTCCACAAGCATATGTCACAACATACATACCTCTCATGCATTATCATACCATCAAAGCATCAATAATCATACTCACATATATGACCACATAATATATCTCAACCAAAATCAAACATACCTCATCTACACTATTTCACCCAAAATTTACCAATTTCCACACTTCAACTCCTCAAACCTCATTATTCAATAACCAACCCAATCATTCATATATTCATTATATGAAATTTATCCAATCACTTGTGTCATCATACAATGCACACATCAACTTACCTTCCTTACCTCTTTCTGGCCTCCGGCCCAATTTCACAATTTAAATGCATAAATCACAAATCAATACTCATTACCCAAAACATCAAATTTTCAATACACCAAGCATACAAGGCCACACAATTCTCAACCCAATCATTAATTCACATTACATACCAACTATGCATATTAGCACCAACCATTTACACAATCCAAACTTAATCCTAGGGGCATCTAGCCTAGGAATCCTCATCACACCACACGATACTTAAATGAAACTTAAACCGTACCTCTTGTAGACAAATCAATTGAGCCTCTTCTTTAGAAGTCTCCACCAACCTTAGTCCCAAGCCTCACCAAAGCTCCTCAAGCAACACCAATCTCTCAATTGTGCACCAAGATCATCAAATACACTAACATAACCAATATCACATACATACATCAACCTAGGGCTCATAAAAATCACAAATCACAAGGGTTTGAGTACTTCTTACCTCAGCCCATATGAAGTAGGGATAGAACCCACTTAGAATCCATGTTGGAGTATCCCTAAACACCCAAAATCACAAGATTTCAACACTAACTTCCCAAAAACGTGTAACAGTGGGGAATTTCGAAAACTGGGCAGAGATGAATGGAATACTCACCACAAAACTTAGATAGAATTGTAGAGGATGAGAAGAGCGACGCGTGGCCGCAAACGGCTCGTCAATCGGAGCTCCGTAGCTCAAGTTATGGTGATTTGAAGATCAAAGAGAGTTAGGTTTTCTCTCTTCTCTTCTCTCTCCCAATTTCAGCGCCCAACACCCCTTCTTTAGGGCAAAATGAGCTGAAATGCTCATAACTAATGTTTATATATGTTGGGTCTTGGGCCCACTTAGGCCCAGTTCACTTATTTTTGTCCGTTGGCCCAATTTTGGACCAAAACCTTTAACATTAGCGCTCTAAATCGCACTTCAAATATTTCTACCTCCCCTAATTATAATTCCTCATTTCTTAATCTTATTTACTCATAATCAACTTTCTCAGCTGCAGTACCAGGCAGATCTCAGCCAGTACTTCCGGTCAAAATTCCACTGCGCGCTTTTACGCAGAAAACTATGTTTTCTGACTCGGAAAAATTCACTGAATCCAAATATCATATTTAAATCATCAAATTCCAATTGCCAAATCTTCCAACCATATTCGCTCCTATTTAACTTATTATTTAACCAATTTCGGTTAAACCGGGTATTACATTCTACCCCCCTAACAGAAATTTTCGCCCTCGAAAATTCCATCCATCACTACGAGTACGCGAGCATAGTCTGCCTTTATATCAAACGCATAACAGTTCCAAGGTCTTTTTACTCTGCGCGCTTCCATTGCCGCGCTCTGATTGATTTTTTTTTCTATTTCTGAGGGTCTCGGTCGTTCGTTCAACGCCGACCAACAGCCTCGTTCCTTACTTTTACCGTCTCATCAACCCACACCCTATTAAATCTCATCAATAATATTGCTATCATCGTTAATCATAGCCATCATCCCACATCACTATAATCAATCAAAGCTTTCTTCATTTTCAAAACCCAATGAGTTTGTACTAACAAGCTGACAAACTCTTATGAATCCGCTTTCCTTTAATAATCTATAAAAGCTTTCGAGGCACATGTCTTTTGTTGAAGTTACTCAGATCAAAAATCATTTTCAAAAATATAACCAACACTCCTTCAAATTCTTGGGAGAATTTTCAACAGCACCTCCCTAAAAATTGGAGTTTACCACCCGTCACGGGTTCCCTCAAACCAATCTCAGTACTGCATCAACATTTCAATTTAAAGGTTTCCAAACGATTCCTCTGAAACCGATCATTACAAATCTTGATCTAAATCCAAGGTCACCATGACTAAACATCATAGCACTCATCTCTCGAACACAACAACTTGCACTCAATCCTCATCTAAATCCGACTACGCATCAATGATAATTTCCTCATCCGTTTCAGAACCATCAAGGCTTACAGCCACAATTAATTCCAATTATCTAGAATCATTATCTGTATAAGCTCACTAAACTTTTAAGTACTCAAAGCATAAAGCATTTCTAATCATACCCCACTTTTCCTTATTATTACCATACTATGCTAACGCTTTAGCAAGCTTCCACTACGCCACTTTGATTTCTCGTCAAGTATTAGCTCCATCACTTATTTTCTCAAGTACCCAACCACAACTTAGCATGACTGGTATTTCAAATCAACGTTTCTAAATCCATCATTTAGGACCATTTCTTATCTATTTAAATCAAAGGAACTAAAAGTCACGGGTCAATCCGTTTTTACCAAAAATCCGAAAATTAACCAACTATATAACAAACACAACACATTATTTTCAACAGAAAATCATTTACATCACAAGCGTTTATCCATTTGTATTAAGGTAAATCCTTACTCGGACCATCCGGTTTGCTTCTCAGTCTAACATTAAGCTCGACATTCCCAGTTATACTGTATAGGTGGTATTATAAAATCACACACTGCCATTTAAGCTTGATTATTGCAATTACCTCAATCTTACTGCCGCAATCGGCCCGCATCCTGACTCTCTCCCTGTTGGCAATTTCTTGATACATGCCCTGGTAACCCGCACTTGTAACATACGCCTAACCCCAATCGGCATGGCCTATTTGGGTGATGACTTCCACATCTCTGACAGCTCAGAACATTAGAAGCAGCCGCTGCTCGTTTTCCCTTACCATCCCTTTGGGACTCCTCACTCGTCGCAAGGTCATTTCGCCTTTGAGGAAAACGTTGTGGGTATCCTCTTCTCTTACACTCTTGACCCCTTGTTGGGTATTCTTGATTGTGCTCCCTGCGGTGGGACTCCCGACGGTCATTCTTTGCCTCAACAGCCTTCCTCACACATTCTTCAGCAATACGGCTCTTGTTCACAAGTTCAGAGAAGACCCTAATCTCCATCGGTCCAACGGAGCTTAGGATTTCACTTCGAAGTCCTCCCTCATACTTAATACACTTCCATTCCTCGAAGTCTCCCGGAGCTCCCTGACACATGCGGGAAAACCTGAATAGCTCCTCAAATTTGTCTGTATACTCAGATACGGACATAGCACCTTGCTTCAACTGTAGTAACTCCAATTCCTTGGCTGTTCTGGCGGAATTCGGAAAGTACTTCTTATAGAATTCCACTTGGAAGGCATCCCAAGTGATAGGATCATTCCCCTGTTGCAGGAGACGTCGAGCCCCTTGCCACCAATGCGATGCTTCCCCTTTGAGCAGATAGGTAGCAAATTCAACACGCTGCTCTTCAGGCACCAACTGCGCTTGCAGCGCTCGCTCCATGGCCTGAAACCAAGTATCAGCTTCAGTCGGATTGGTGGTCCCCTTGAACTTAGGTGGATTAACCTTTAAGAAAGTTGCCAGTGTCATCGGGCCCTGAGCTTCCCTTCCGCCATTGCCATTATTGTTTATCTGTTGCCCAAGAGCCTCCGCAGTGGCTTGCATAGTAGCAGCCATATTCTCCAACGCCGCCATAAGGTTTACCGGGTTATTCGGGTTGACTTCTGGTTCCTGCGTACCAGTACGATCTCTCTCACGTCCCTGACTGGGTCCACGAGGCGCCATCTGGTTACTATACACACCAAACAATCGATATCAAGTTGATCAGTCTCAATATCGGAAGTATAGTGCTTCAAAGTACCAAAGGTACACTCATGGACTTCATGCTAGATGTATCGGTTAGATACCCTAACTAGCACAGGCACAGACTCAGAGTATGCATTGAAGCATAAGCAGTTCCATCCCTCAGGCTCACGAGGACGAACTGCTCTGATACCATAATGTAACACCCTAATATTCAAATCCTTATGCTCGAGTCATAAGTCAATGATATTACAGTGGTACGACTCTCAGGTGGATTTTTAATATATAAGTATAGGTAATTTCGAAAGGAGTATTAATCAAGAAGCCTGAAAAGAGTAGAAATAAAATCGCGAAGACGTATCACTCACGTTTCGACAACGAAAAGATAAAACGTGAAGCCGAAAGCGATATACGGATAAGGCATAAAGGAGATTAAGAGATAGATAACAGATAGATATATATAACATAAGTAAATAGCCACTAGTCGCGACCCGCGAAGTTTAGGCCGGCTAGGGTACAATATGAAAGTAGTTGACAACAGGACATCCTAATCTCTCCCAAAGGAAACATAAGAGCCTCTATAGGCAAGTTCCAAAAGAGTTCAACACATAATATAATATCTTCGAAACAAAGGTGGAGAGATTCTAAGCAAAACACAATGTAGAGGAAATAAAGATCTTCGCCGGCTCTCAGACGAACCACAGCTCACTTCTGAGCACCTGGACCTGTATCTGAAAAACAAGAGATATATACGGAATGAGAACCCCGGGCCCATGGGTTCCCAGTACGGTAAAAGTGCCAAATAAATACAATGCGCTGCAATAAAAACTCACTAAGCATCCTAAACTCCTTTTTTACCAAGTATCCAGCCTAGATTCTCACTAATCCATAAATAGGCATCTGTCGTAAGGGGATACTAAATCTAGTTCATGTTACACATGTTTTCCAACTCGCTGATTCTTCCACGAATCAGACTCAGAATCATAAGCAAAACCATCACCAGTTGTTCTGCCTCAGCAACTCTATATCAATACATCATACCCTCGCCTGGAGCTAGTGAAATCACATCACTGCGTCTACCCAGGGGGCTCAAATGATCTCATTCGAAAATCGTCATCATTATGCAATCGCATTATCAATTCATCTCATCAAGAACAGCCCCCAACATCCACCAACACCATCATGAGGGATCTCTCAGTTGTACAAACACAAGCAATACAGACAAGTAATACACAAATAAGGTACAAGTAGAACAAGTAGCATGTAATCAGGTAACATAGCATATATGATATAGAAATCCAAAACAAATAGGCAAACCCAAACAATTCAAACATATGCAAATGATGTATGCCTGCCCTATGGCTGATGATATCATCTGTCGGTTATATAGCCAACCCGACACGTCCTGGTAGCTAACCATGGACAGAAACACCCCTTGCGGAGCAAGTAGGTTTGAGCTACAACCTCCTTGCTACTACCCGCTCAGCCCAGAGCCAGTGGAACAACCACTACTGCGGCTACTACCCAGGCGGGTGTTTAACAGCTCAACCTGGAGCCAGTGGAACAACCACTACTGCGGCTACTACCCAGGCGTCACAATCTCTGACCTGGAGCAAGTGGGACAAACCACAACCCTTGCTACTGCCCAAGTATCTCAAGCATTAACCCGGAGCAAGTGGGACGAACCACAACCCTTGCTACTGCCCAGGTATCTTAATCATTGACCCGGAGCAAGCGGGACGAACCACAACCCTTGCTACTGCCCAGGTATCTTAAGCATATATTCATTCAATCTCAATTCAAATCATCAATCCTCATTGTTATCAAATCTCAAACATTAACCTGGAGCAGGTGGGACGAACCCCAACCCTTACTACTACCCAGGTATCAGAGTTACATTCATTCAAAACTCCATAATTAACTCATTTATCATAAACATCCTTTTCCGTCTCATACCCAGAGCAAGTGGACTAGCCACTGCTACTACCCAGGGAAACTCGCATCTCAGATAGTGGAAGTGCAAATCACAATTATCAATAATTCAGCATAAACATGCATGAATTCTCATCCATGGATCAACATCCATATCAGCCATCCGGCTCACGGTTAAATCCATAACCAGCCAATATTCATAGCATACACAGCTATTCCGGCTCACGGTTCAATCCAGAACCAGCCAATTCATAAACAATTACGGCCCTTCGGCCAATGGCATAACAAGCACTTCCACCACCATCCTCCACATCTCATATAATCATCAATGATCCTCATTGATTATTCATTTTCCCATTGCTTCACTCGCAAGTTACCTCATTCACTAGCCCTTTTCAAATAGCTAGGCATATCATAATGATTTAGGATATAAGTGGTGAGATCGGAGGCTTAGAAGTATGAGATTTGGCTTTTAAAACTCAAATATCAACTTTGGCATGAAGACAATGCCACGCATACGCGTACTCCACGCGCACGCGTGGATGTCCTTAAAAACTCATCGACGCGCAAGCGTCATGCACGCTAACGCGTGGATTAAAAGTTTGCCAAATCGACGCGCACGCGTCAACCACGCGTACGCGTGGATACTCTCGTGCCCCAGGCACAAAGCTGGCACAGTTCTGGCACAACTCTCTGGAAAATGGCTGGGCATTGGGTGCAGCACTATCGGCGCGCCCGCGCACATCACGCGCACGCGTGGATGGCGTTTTCTGGAAGATCGGCGCGTACGCGCCAAGTGCGCACACGCGCAAGGGGTTATTCTGCTAAAAATTTTCTAAGTTAAAAACTGCAGAATTCACAGCTTCAACCCCCAATCTTCCGACGGACATAACTTCCTCATTTTAAATCGTTTTTCACCCGTTCTTCGAACGTCATGGACATCCCGGATCCAATTTCATTTATAAATAGATTTGGCACAAAACAAAGATCCGTAGTCCAAGTTATGTCCCGTCAAAGTATGCCCAAAAACCATATTTCCATATAAAACTACAAAGTGCCATTTTCAAAACAAGCCATTTTTAACTCTTTTCAAAATCAACCAAAACATGCCAATTTCAACCCTTTTTGAAACCAGTCAAAATATACCAAAATCAACATCAAGCCTCCTCAACTAATACATTAACACCTTACCACAATTCACAAAACCGCCATATAACCATCTTTACCCATTTCAAACAAATGGCTAAATTACAAACATATCAACATGTCATACATCCTTCCTCAGCCCAATTTCCAACAATACTATTTCCAATCAACCATCATTATACATAACCAATATCATACTCACTATCACGTGGTTTCACCCCTAAATCAACCTTAATCATTCCACAAGCATATGTCACAACATACATACCTCTCATGCATTATCATACCATCAAAGCATCAATAATCATACTCACATATATGACCACATAATATATCTCAACCAAAATCAAACACACCTCATCTACACTATTTCACCCAAAATTTACCAATTTCCACACTTCAACTCCTCAAACCTCATTATTCAATAACCAACCCAATCATTCATATATTCATTATATGAAATTCATCCAATCACTTGTGTCATCATACAATGCACACATCAACTTACCTTCCTTACCTCTTTCTGGCCTCCGGCCCAATTTCACAATTTAAATGAATAAATCACAAATCAATACTCATTACCCAAAACATCAAATTTTCAATACACCAAGCATACAAGGCCACACAATTCTCAACGCAATCATTAATTCACATTACATACCAACTATGCATATTAGCACCAACCATTTACACAATCCAAACTTAATCCTAGGGGCATCTAGCCTAGGAATCCTCATCACACCACACGATACTTAAATGAAACTTAAACCGTACCTCTTGTAGACAAATCAATTGAGCCTCTTCTTTAGAAGTCTCCACCAACCTTAGTCCCAAGCCTCACCAAAGCTCCTCAAGCAACACCAATCTCCCAATTGTGCACCAAGATCATCAAATACACTAACATAACCAATATCACATACATACATCAACCTAGGGCTCATAAAAATCACAAATCACAAGGGTTTGAGTACTTCTTACCTCAGCCCATATGAAGTAGGGATAGAACCCACTTAGAATCCATGTTGGAGTATCCCTAAACACCCAAAATCACAAGATTTCAACACTAACTTCCCAAAAACGTGTAACAGTGGGGAATTTCGAAAACTGGGCAGAGATGAATGGAATACTCACCACAAAACTTAGATAGAATTGTAGAGGATGAGAAGAGCGACGCGTGGCCGCAAACGGCTCGTCAATCGGAGCTCCGTAGCTCAAGTTATGGTGATTTGAAGATCAAAGAGAGTTAAGTTTTCTCTCTTCTCTTCTCTCTCCCAATTTCAGCGCCCAACACCCCTTCTTTAGGGCAAAATGAGCTGAAATGCTCATAACTAATATTTATATATGTTGGGTCTTGGGCCCACTTAGGCCCAGTTCACTTATTTTTGTCCGTTGGCCCAATTTTGGACCAAAACCTTTAACATTAGCGCTCTAAATCGCACTTCAAATATTTCTACCTCCCCTAATTATAATTCCTCATTTCTTAATCTTATTTACTCATAATCAACTTTCTCAGCTGCAGTACCAGGCAGATCTCAGCCAGTACTTCCGGTCAAAATTCCACTGCGCGCTTTTACGCAGAAAACTATGTTTTCTGACTCGAAAAAATTCACTGAATCCAAATATCATATTTAAATCATCAAATTCCAATTGCCAAATCTTCCAACCATATTCGCTCCTATTTAACTTATTATTTAACCAATTTCGGTTAAACCGGGTATTACACTCCCAAGGTAACATAAAACAAACTCTACCTTACATTTCTGAAATTTGTTTGTTTACTTTCGAATTTTTGTGCTCAGGTGAGAGAGTTAAGCATAGAGTGCGCTCGAGTTGGCGGAGTGGAGATTCCGAACAACAAGAGAATTGAGTTCTCACTACAGTACATCCATGGAATCAGAAGGAGCAGAGCTCGCAAGATTCTCTGCGATATAAGCATGGACAACAAGGTCACTAAGGATCTCAGCGAAGAGGATCTCATCACTCTTAGAGATGAAGTCTCCAAATACGTCATTGAAGGCGATTTGGTTAGTTTCCTTTCGCTTAAACCATTCAATTAATTAAGAAGAAAGTTTAATTTATTGATGTGTTTATTGATTTTCTCAGAGGAGGTTTAATGCGCTGAATATAAGGAGATTGAAGGAGATTCAATGTTACAGAGAATAGGTAGATAGGTAAGTTTGCTGAAGAAGGCAAACGAAATATCAGTGCTATGCGTTGCCGAAGTCGCACTCATTATCTTCTCTACCAAAGGCAAGCTCTTCGAATATTCCAGCGATCCCTGGTTCGTACCTCTTCATTCTCCCTCTCTCTGACCCAATATCACCTTTACTTAATTTCACTGCTCATAACTATACATAATATGGATCTTGATTAATTAGTGAAATTTTAATTTCTGTGTGGAAATTACTTAATTCAGAACGCCACCGATTATGTGTTTTCATCTGTTTCACATTAAGAGTACTGTCCACATGCAGTAGTAGGAGTATATATGCTTTTACATTTCCTATTTCCTCTTATATATATGCTTTCTGTGTGTAACAAACTCTGCTTTATGCTTAATTAAATTCTATTAGCTTTCATATTCCTAATTAAGATAGTATTTTGTTGAACCAGATTGGGGTTGGGTGCTTATTAGAGAAGCTAATAAGGCTAATAATTTGAATTTCCTCATATAAAGCTGAAGCTTGCCGGACTTATTTTTCTTCTTGCTTATATTTATATAAATTATATTTAATTTGTTCTTTTTTTTGTGGTTTAGTAATGTTTTTTTTCAGATAATGCATATTTTAGAATAAGTGAAATGAGAAGAACCGGTTGATTGTAGAAAGAGAAAAAGCTTTTAGCTTTTTTTGAAGTTAAAGATTGGTTTCTGATATATATTTAGTGGCTCTAATATTTTATATGCTAAAGTTTTTGCTTCTTTTATGGGTTGTTATGTTAATATAATACATTGGAATGAGGAGTTGTGTTGAGACAATTTTGCTTTTTTTGGTTTTAATTTCTATTTATCTCTTACTTCTATTTAGCAGCAGAGAAAGAAGAAGAACAACTCGAGCATGGCACAAACGCTAGCGATGCCTATAGCTCCCTCTCTCGCCCTAATCTCAAACCCTAGACCTCTTTCCAGAGCCGTCTATTTCCCTGTTCTCAACCCTCCCAAGGTAACATAAAACAAACTCTACCTTACATTTCTGAAATTTGTTTGTTTACTTTTGAGTTTGTGTGCTCAGGTGAGAGAGTTAAGCATAGAGTGCGCTCGAGTTGGCGGAGTGGAGATTCCGAACAACAAGAAAATTGAGTTCTCGCTACAGTACATCCATGGAATCGGAAGGAGCAGAGCTCGCAAGATTCTCTGCGATATAAGCATGGACAACAAGGTCACTAAGGATCTCAGCGAAGAGGATCTCATCACTCTTAGAGATGAAGTCTCCAAATACGTCATTGAAGGCGATTTGGTTAGAGTATTTTTATAGAATACGGATTGAATCAAGATGAAGAAGCAAGAACAGAGTTGAGAGCAGTAGATGCGTGGATACTGACTGACAAGCCTTACTCTCATCAATCCATTCATTCGGTAAGCTTCAATCTCCATTCCCAGTTCTTCCCCATCTTGGATCTGTTTTTGGCTATGATATCTTGGTGTTTCAGGTTTCTTTCTTTTCCTAACCCTTATTGATATAGCTACCTGTGCGATTAGGGTTCATGGAAAAGGATGCTGGGAACAAATTTTTTTTGGTCTGATTTGTCAGATTCATTTAAAGATCAGTGGTAGTTCTCAAGAGGAAATCAGCCTAGGCTTCATGTCACTCTGCCGCTCTCTTATCTTGGGAAACAACAAGTTAGGTGGGAATTTTTACGGCGGCCCTGTCCTTTCTCTGTCCCCTTCCATCATGTGACGTGTTTCACTGTTCAGTCCGAATTTCCTGTGATGTAGGTATGTAGTGGTTATGACTTATTTCAGATTCTTTGATATTTGTTTACTTTGATACTCAAGTTTCCTTTCAATTAACAAGATTTGTTTTTGTCCCTGTTTGGGCGTTCTTTTCTGATTCTATTTTGAAAATTGGATTTTTTGTTTCGATATAAGATGTTGTGTTCCAGTAACAGTAATTGTTTTTGGTCCTGTTTATCCGTTCCCTTCTGATTTCCTTCTGAAAATTGGGTGGTTTTGTTTGTATTGCTGCTTGTGTGATAGATGAAACAAATGAACTATGCTTAGTGTCAACTGATTCAAAAAAGCTCCTCTCTAATCTCACCCCCTGGAAGGAATGTTAGAAGATAACACTTAGAATCATCGGAATGAGGAGTTTAATTGATCATAGGGAGGAGAATGAAGAACATGCTTTTCTTCGGCTTCTAATAATGGATAAAGAAGTTAGTTATTATAGCTATTTTGATAGTTTTGTTGAATAAGTTTATAGGTGTGTAAAAATAAGTTAGTGTATTTATAGGATGCAATTGTATTCACTGGTTTATTGTTTTTTTTTCTGGTTTTCTGATTTTTATGGTATTTTATCTTCTTGATCATTTACTTTCTAAATACATATTTTGTTTTTCTCTTTTATTTATTCCTTTTTTCCTTGTCTGGATCTTTTTTTCCTTCTGTTTTCTTGGGTGTTGAACTAAAACCCGTGTCTATTTAAGTGGTGAAGAATTTAGTGGTTGGTGTTCATATCCATTGTTTTCTTTTGCATTGTTAGTGTCTAGAGAAAATGAGCTATTTGGGTGTAGGTGTTAGTCCTGGAACAGCTCCAATGTACCATAGCACAAACCTGAAATTGTTGGATAAGAGGATCAAGATAGCTGAGTTGGTGTTAAGGTTTATGATTCTTGGTCTTGGAGTTGTTGCAGCTGTTCTTATGGAACTGATTCACAAGTGAAGGTGTTTTTCTCCTTTGAGAAGGAAGCTAAATTCACTGATGTTAAGGCTTTGGTGTAAGTATCTATTTATCTATGTTCTATGTTAATTTCTAGCAATAAAAGTGTTGCATGTTTTGTTGTCCAAATTCATTAGTTTTTGATGGATTAAAAAACTTTGCAGATTCTTGGTAGTTGCTAATGGTTTGGCTGCTGGATACTCTTTGATTCAAGGACTCCGTTGTGTTGTGAGTTTGGTTAGGGGAAGTGTTCTCTTCAACAAGCCCCTTAGCTTGGGCCATTTTCTCTGCTGATCAGGTACCCTTCTATATTTGAAAGATCACATCCTACTTTTTTTTGTTGTCTTATACATTGTGGTCAAAACACAAGATTATCAAGATTCATCAACATCTTGCTTTTTCCTCAAGAATTTTGTTGCCATATTGATTAATATCATTTATTTTTGTTATAAATTCATGCAAAGACATAATAAAAAAGTAATTTGTCATTATGTCCATAGTGATATAACCTGAGTGGCAATATATATATTTTTTCTGGTTTTCTTATTTTATGGTATTTTATCTTCTTGATTATTTACTTCTAAATACATATTTTGTTTCTCTCTTTTATTTATTTCTTTTTTCCTTGTCTGAATCTTTTTTTCCTTCTGTTTACTTGGGTGTTGAACACTATAATTAATAAGTGTTGTTGTTCTGTCTTTTTTTTCACCATTTGCTTCAGATTGGAGCTATTTATCTCTTATATTTCTAACTGTTGTATTATGCCTTTTTATGATTTCAATTTCGAAAAACTATTGTGTTAAAACAGTGGAAAATTCTTTAAACCCTAAAGAATTGTGTTATTTCGATCTGTTTTTGCTTTCCCTAGTTGAAGTGCGAAAAATTGTGTCTTGATTTCGTCCTGGATTGTTGCAAGTTGCTATTCCTTCCCTTTTTTATGATGGGTTTTCTCTATTTTGTGTTTCAGAGAGCCTTGACTTCTAATATTTTTTCTACCTTCCATTCTGTACGGAGTACTCTTATAAATTAATTACTTCAATTGTATCTACTATATCATGATTGATCTTAATTACTTTCTTTTCTCTTGCTCAGGAAGCATAATTTCTGCCTTCCTGTTGTTGCCCCCAGTGTAAGTTTGATATATTTCGCCTTCATTCTTAACTATCCCTTTTTATGAGGCCATATTTTTGTCATTTTTATCTGTATCTGATCTTCCTAGAGTAAAAAGGAAACAAGTGCCTTAATTAGGATGATGCAAAACACTTAATTCATTAGTATTGCTTGTGCTGTTCTATCATTGGGTTTTAAGGTTTAACGGGTTTCATTGATATTTAATTTGATTGTATGGTAATTAGCTAATTTTAGGTACTTAATTACTTTGGTTAGATAAAGATAACTCTTTATTTACTTCACTTCCTAATTGATTAATTTTTATTTGGAGATTAAAGAAATATACCTGTGTTGTACATAGATGCATACTTCTTTTAGGTTTGTTAGTTAAAACCTGGCTAATTTTTTGGTTCTAGCAACAATTGGAACAGAAGCATGTGAAAAAAAACACAAATGAAAGTGAGACACATAATAAGATCTATATACAATCCATATAAAAACACTTCAAATGCTCTCTGAATATCCTAGAAATTGTAGGCATCAGATTGGATTTGGTTTTCTAATATGTAATTCATAGTAGCTTTGAATAATTTTGATTCTTTTTCTGAACTCTGTCTTCATGAAGAGAGATTCTTTTTCGATTTTCTGTTAGGTTCTTCGTTTTCAGTATGCAGTGATTTTATTAGAGTTTGCAATTGTGTTCCTGATTTCCCATTGGGGTTTGCGTGTTTTAAATATGAGTTTTGTAATTTTCCGTTGATTTTAATACTCAATTTTCTATAATGTACACTGAACTATTGAGCTATTAATACTCATACACACTTGATTTAGGGTAGGATTTAGGGAGGGAGATGATTTGTGGGAGTGATTGCTGATTGGAATATGGGTCAAATTGAAAAGCTAGATTTGTGGTCATGGAGATGTCTTTTTGCTTTCATTATGGCAATTGTGAGGTGATCCAATAGCTTCGACAGGTTAGTAGGCATTAGATTTATTTAAGTTTTCTTATGATGTATTCATTTATTGGGACCCTTGCTCTATTGGGTCTTTCTTTTCTTCAATTTGTTGTTGGAAAAAGCTACAGCAATAATATAAGTATAATGTCTAAAATTAGTTTGAGTATTTAAAGTATATAACTATAAGTTCTGGAATAAATTTAGAAATAATGAAGTTTATTACAGTGCACAAAATGAGTTAAATAAACATTATTATTAGAAAACTGTCTCGTGGGATTGCTGATAATTTGGATGACCCAAAATACAAGCATTACAAATATTGGTCTAACCCCTTAGAAACAAGGTGAGATCCTATACTTAATTGCTTTAGTAAACATTTTGTAGAAGTTGCACACAAGAAGACTGCCAATCTAGAATTTGACTATTGTTGGCACATAGCTACTACGTAATTAATCATTTTATTACCTTGGTTTGGGGCATTGATAGATTCCTGCTTTTGCTATCTTCTATAATGTCGTATCCTGCTGTCTTTTAAAATCCGTAGTTTATTCATACTACTTCTCTTTATGGTTTGTGTTATATTTTTGTCCTGCTGCTGCAGATTACCACATGCTCCAAATATGGAGATTTACTCTATGTATGGGGTCGGGATTCCAACGTAAAGAGTCTATGTTTATAAGTCAACCTTCCAATCGGAATGCTACATTCCGTTTCAGATTGACACATCAGCAATTGGTGGAGATGAGGACTCTTTTTTAAAGGATGGAGTTTATAATGCCAATTGGGATGAAACCGTTCCTGTTTTAAGCGCTGGTTTCATTTGTGCAAGAGGCTGGCGGGAAAAAACCCGCTTTAATCCTTCAAGCATCTAAACGTTCGTAAGGGAGTATAAAGACACTGCTCCGGCTAATCTTCTCGAAGGAAGGGGAACCCAGAGTGGTGCTCATGTTGATATATTGGAGAACTTTGCACTTATTGAAGATATTATATGAGTAGCAGCAGGGGCCTCTGGTGAGGACTTAGGTAGACATAGAGTTCACTCAGATTTTCAAAGGGTTTCAAAATATTAACTCTCAGTGCAATAAATGTTCTGGCTGGCAGTTGTTCCTTTATTAAATTATTTTTTACTTTTCGGATTATAAATACTCATTGTTACCTTAGTTTAACATGAGTATTACCCATGAGGTTATAAACAGTTACCCATGAGGTTATAAAGAACTGTTGTTAGGAATTAAATGGAAATGTGCACTAATCTTTGATCATTTTAGCATTGGTATTGTGACACCAAACTAATCATTTCTATGTGTTAGTGAGTTTTCTGAAATGTTACCTGTTCTATATGTTTGTGTTTTGGATTAATTTTAAGACACTTATCAGTTGTATCATATTATTAATAATTTCCTCTTTTGGTGCATGTGTTTATCTTCTTTTGATAGTGTTCCTACTAAGGCATATACTTAAAGTGTTGACAAGGATATGTGTATACCACAAAATCAGTCATGATTTTCTATTCGATCGATTGTTTTTTTATTGGATAAAGTAATTTAAAAAACATTTAGATCTTATTAGTTCTCTCTCGTGTCAATTTGAGTGTCAATTTGAGAGTCAAATACGCAATTCTCTAAATACACAATTGTGATATTAATGGCACAATTATAAATAAAAATTTTTAACAAGAAAAAAAATTTAGGACACCATGTATTATTAACGTATATTAGAATAACATTAATTTATAGATATTTTTTTGAATCTAATTAACAATATAATTTTGTTATTTTAAAACACAAGGAGTTGTATTAACATTATACGCATAATCAAATTATTAGTTAATAAGTTGTTTTCGAGTGGATTAATAACTTCGTTCACTTATCATATTTTTCAGGCTCTTGTGATTCAATTCGAACAGTTTACTTATGAATAGTTGATTTGCTGTAGAATATGTTTAACTATATATTTTATAATAATAACTCTGTTCTTATTGTGTTAGGATAATTACTTGCATTTGAGATCTTAGGTCAATAAATTTGCGACTTGCGTATGTGTATGAAATTTTTTTTAAACTTGATATTATTTGTTTAGGTTCAAGTATGAAACTAAAGCAATTTTTACTCTTTTGATTACTGATGATTTTTCTCAATTTTGACTCTTATTTATCTCAATGTTAGAAGATTTAATTTTATGCATTTGAATAATAATATATTTTTGTTGTAATATGTGAAAAACCCTATAAAATCTTATACGGTTCAATTTCAATTGCTCCCTTCCTTAAATTTTAATGCGATGAAAGAATTCTTTTTATATACATAAATTATATTGGTTTTTGTTCTTATTTATGTTTATCTTCTTAATTGTGTTGTTTATATTTTTAAGTTGTATTTGTTGTTGCATAATTTATGAAGTTGAACAAAATACAATGTTCTATGAGACAGGATTTCTATAGCCAATTCTAAGACGTGCTCATCAAAATTAATGTTTTGAAAAGTAACGATACTTATGCAACTATGAAGAGTTAGGAAAAAATACTTATGTATTGAGTAGTGATAGAGTAAACAAATCTGTTACATTTAGTTAAGAATTAAACAACAAAAGTACTTTTTATTAACTTAAAAAGTGACAATCCAAAAACATTGAGAAGAACCGAAATTTTCAACCCGTGCAATGCACGGGTCTTCTGCTAGTATATATATATTGTGTGTGTACTCTATAACAATGATGATCATGATGATGAAGATGATGGACGAGAAGGAGAAAAATGAATAAGAATAAAAAAGTCCAACGAAAAAAGGAGGAGGAGGAGGAGGAAGAGGTGTAAGAAGAAGAAGATGACTATAACAAATGAGAAAAAAAAAGAGAAGAAGAAGAAGATGACGAAGTGTAAAGAGAAGAAGAAGAAGGAGGAGGAGGAGAAGAACTTGGCAGGTCGCGTGAATGTAAATGACTTGTATGTGTAAATAACTTGTATATGAAGAATAATTGATTTAGAAAATGCATGAACATGCTGTTATTGAAGCTGTAGAATCTTATCCAGAAGCTTCTATTTTTGGGTTGGCTTTTGATTGGGTGTAAGTTTTGAACCAACTCCTATCTAATTGATGAAAATTTTAGCTAACCATTATATTGGCTCATGACTTGCTCATATCCCCTTACTGAATCCACGAGGAAGAAAATCTTGGAGTTATCGTTCTAAAACTAGGTTGCAGAAGACTGATATGGTGAGACTCATAACTAATCTTGGTTACGGGGTTTAGTTTCTGCTCAAGCAGATAGCAATGTTCCATCTTTATTTAAAATAGCAACACCTCAACTTTCCCTTCTCCTCCTTTTCTTGTGTACATGATAAAACAACAAAACCTTATCCCACTAGGTGGAGCCGGTTTCTTGTGTACATAAATATAATGAAAATATAAAGACTGAATTAACGTCTTACATAAGAGTATAAGACACCATCCAAACTAACAGCAAACTATTAGACATAATGAAGCATTTCAGAATTCAAAGCTTTGCTGGTCCCTTGGGGTGTTGTATGACTATGTAATTGTAGGCATCCAGGGTCAGAAAATCATCCAGTGTTGGAGCAGTGCACTGCCTTTTGAAGATCTTGCAAGCCTCCTTATACATTCCCTTCTTGAATTTATCTTTTCCCACCTCACTTTCAATCCTAGCCATCTCTTCCTCAACCACTCGGCTGAAGAGCTCCTTGCTCACTCTTACTCCGAGTCCATCCCCATCCAACTCCACTCCATACTTGATCCACTGCCAGTTCTGCACCCTGCTAATCTCAGCAGTGGCAGCATCTTCCATGAGGTTGTAAAGAGGAACTGAACCAGATCCAGTGAGCCATGCCGCCACATACTGAATACCGACACGTGTATTCAAGCGGAGACCATCCATTGTACGTACACCTCTAGGTATTTGCAAGAGGTCTTCTTCAGTTATGCTTGCAGCATCATCGCGCTTCGCGTCCTTGATCTGATTAGGAGCATTGCCCATGTTGTTGTTAAAAACCTCCACGCAGGCTAGTATCAGACCGGGGTGTGCTGCCCATGTTCCGTCGTGCCCTGCCTTTACTTCTCTTAGTTTGTCCTTCCTTACCAGTTCCAGTGCTGCCTCATTAGCAGCTGGATCATCTCTACTTGGAATTTGAGCTGCCTGGTAAAGAATATAAACTTAAGAAACATTTTCAACAAAAAACCACCTTCATGTATGGCTTGCCTCAATTTGGTTTAAACAGTTTCAGCTAAATTTTCAATCTAGCCTTGTGATTGTTATCCTTAATGTTCAATTTGATACTAGTCAGTTAGCATCTAAATTATATAGTCCATATACCCTTCACTTAAAAGTTAGAACTACCACTAGAAATTAAGAATGCTGCATAGTAGTAAACTCTGGTCAGCTTCAAAATTTCATGTGAACTTAACATGTTATACTTTGATTTCAATGCCATCATCTTATTTTCCTGTCCAAGCAATGAAAACATGTTTGTTAAAGCCATATGCAATTTTGACATTAGAGAACTTATTCTTGTAGTGAACCAAATTCAGAGAATGGATATTGTCATTTCTATTTTTATTCCTTCATTTTTTCTATAAATTCATGCAAACATACAATGCAAAAGTATGTATGGAGTGACATTATAGAAAAAGAGTGACATTACCATTTTCTCCCAAATTTATCACATATACATACCATGCCTCCCATAGCATGCACGCCATGCCTATGACACGTCCGGATGAGAAGGTCAGAGTAGCTCTTCATGAATTGCTGAGTCATGCCAACAAGAACCCTGTCCGGGAGCAGCCGATCCGGGTGAGCTTGGAAGGTCTTGACATAACTGAAAATGTAATCCCAACGGCCACAGTTGAGACCAACGGAGTGGTCCCTCAGCTCATGCAGAATTTCGTTCATTTGAAACACAGCAGGAAGTGTTTCAATCAGAACAGTGGCCCGTATGCTTCCCCTTTCTATGCCTGCCATCTTCTCTGCCCTCTCAAACACATTATTCCATATCTTAGCTTCCCTGTCAATCACAAATTACTTGTTTGATTGTATTCTATATAAACTCCTAAACATAAAATCTCTAGCTTTCAGCTAGAGCTAGCTTTGTTCTTTACCTTGAGTGCTCCATTTTTGGAAGATAGAAGAAAGGGCCAAAGCCTGCACCCTGAGTCTGGCGGAACTGTGCATGATTTTGGTAGAAGTAGAGGCCAAAATCAACAAGGCAACCGGTTGCTGGTTCACCATCAATGAAAATATGGGCCTCGGGTAGGTGCCAACCTCTTGGTCTGACAAAAAGCTTAGCTGTCTGATCGTTGAGCTTGTAAACCTTGTTCCTGGCTTTGTCGTTGAAGGTTATAGTCCCAGCCACTGCATCCTTCAAGTTCACTTGACCCCTCATAAGATTCTCCCATCTTGGTGAGAGTGCATCTTCAAAATCAGCCTACAAATCGAAATTTTAACAAACAGTAACTTTTCATTGTTTTGGTTCCAAATCTGAAATGTTATTTGAACATCACCCCAACATAAACACAATCTCTTATGAGAAAGTCTAGGGACGAGCACATTTATTAAAATTTAATCATTATTTAATAAAAAAAATAAATAATTTTATATTATTATATAAATTTTCACACTATTAAAAATACTAATAATGATTAATTGATAATTAGAAATCACAAAAGTTGTTAGTTTCTATCACTTCACATCTCTTATAAGATAGGAATATCTCCTCTTAATCATTATCCTGGCCCATCTTCATAACTCCTAAAATATCTAAAAATCAAGTGTACTGGTAAAAAAAAATTCTTTTTTGTAAGAGCATGCGTGGAGTGACGATTATACAATTTACGTATAGTATAGTGTTTTTTTTAAAAGAAAGTACTAAATAAATGTTTGATATATTGATTTTGGATCAAACTCCTCAAAGGGAGAGAATTAATAAAATAATAAAGTGAAATATTAATCAGTTTTAAATTAAGATAATAGAGTTTACATGATAAGAATTACAAATTCAATGATGATTATTGATTTATCTCTCATTTTATCATTTAATTAATTTCTTCACTAATTCATTCATTTTAGATATACAATATTGTTGACTTATCCATTATCTTTCAATGAATAGAATATAGACTCTACTGAAATCCATTCCAATAGTAAATAATGAATGAGTCGACACATTTTATTCCATGTAAAATGGATACCCCATCGTAAAACACTGCAAATGCGCATAAAGATGTGTTGGTAATTAGTACTAACCATAAAGACTTTAGCTCCAGAGTTGAGAGCATTGATAACCATCTTCCTCTCCACAGGTCCTGTGATCTCTACCTTCCTATCAGCCACAGCCGGTGGAACCGGTGCACACACCCACTCCCCTTCCCTTATGTACCTCGTCGCCGGATCGAACCCCGGCAGAGCCCCTTCATTGTACCTCCTCTTTGCCTCTTTTCTGCACTCCATAGCATACCTTATATGGCTCCTGAACTCACGTTGCAACTCAGCAACAAACTTCAGAGCATCCTTTGTGAGGATTTTTGCAAACTCCTCATCATATCTTCCCCGAATGTCCACTCCTTCTGGAACATCATAGGACGGATCAATCTTTTTCACTCCTTGTTTGGGATATCCATAGGTTCCAGTATCCATCCCTTTCCTTTTTTGTTTTATTAACCTTTGTTTCCCCTTCTACGTGCCTATAGTAATAGTATTGGTTCTTGTATGAAAATATGGAATGTGTCTTGAGGGGAAGGGCTAGTTAGAATTTATAGAGCCAATAGAGAAACGGGAGCAAGTTGGATAGGTAATGTTACGAAAACAATCAGAGTCATCATACAAACCGATACAAAATAGGAAATGAATTATCTCAAATCTTTTAGTTCTACAAGACAAATGTCACCCACATCATCAATGGCGTAACCTATCACACTTCTCAATGAGGGCACAAAATTCAACAACACCACACTCTTATCCCATGATAGACTTCATCCCTTGAGCAAATATAGCCATGCAATCTCTTCAGATACCCCATGCTGATAATTAGCTTTGTACCAATATATATTTGAATGATTTATTTTTTATTTATTTATTTTAATAGAATGTGTTGTTTGTATTTGTATACATTTTTTTGTTTTTGATATTGAAATGGTAATGAAATTTTTTTAAAATGTAAATTATTGGAGTGTCATTTTTAAATATAGAACCGTATAATTAAAAAGGTAGAAATTGAATCGTCTGATTTGTTTGATAAAATTGTGAAAAAATAGGAAAAGAAAAGATGCAAACTTTTATTGATTGTTGATAAATTTGAATTGAATTGAAGTGTAGTGTTGTAAACTGTAACACCCTACCATACAGAGTCTTATGCTTAAGTCATAATTTAGAGATGGCAAGGTATTACGACCTCTAAGATAAAAAAATTAGTACGTATAGTAGTATGAATGATTGATTATAACTAGGAGCCTTTGTAGAAAAAGGGGTAAACAAAAACCGCAACTCAAAAGCGCAACACTCCGATCGTTAACGTAACGAACAAGGATAAACTAACGCGAGATTATATATGTACAACTGAGTGTCAAAAACAGGAATATAAAGACTCAAAATCCGGCTGCGAAGATAACCGGTCCGAGCATAGCAATATATATACATATGATAAAATGATGAAAACCCCAAAGGAAACCCAAAGGGACACAAATACATAAAACCTATTCTCCAAAATCTCCCATAAGAGGAGTCATCACAGTTTGTATTATTTAATGGAGATATAAGTATCTAAGCAAA
The DNA here is from genome assembly GCF_014773155.1 of Arachis stenosperma. Lineage (NCBI taxonomy): Eukaryota > Viridiplantae > Streptophyta > Magnoliopsida > Fabales > Fabaceae > Arachis > Arachis stenosperma. The sequence continues at coordinate 16,114,569 of NC_080386.1, read as the reverse complement.
ACATATAACCCAAAAACATATTCCCCAAGAACAAGGAATCTTCGCAAATCTAGAAGTCTCCAGCATGCCTCAGCGGGAAACCGTGCGTCCTGCATCTGAAAACCACAAAATCCGCATGGGTGAGAACCAGAGGTCCCCAGCATGGTAACAGCTTCCACATATATAATACATAATAATAGAGGAAAGCCAAAGGCAATCCTAGAACTTCCCCCAGAAAATATCAAAGCTTATAAACAAGCTAAACCATATAAGGGCATCTGACTAAAGATTCTTCAGTCTAACTAATACTTCCCTTTCCAATTCCTTCAAACCTCCCAACCACCAGCAGGAGTATATTATAGCAAACACAGTTATATCAGACAAAGAATATACAAATAGGAGCAGTTAAGACATTTAGACAATTAGCAAGTAATATGCAGTCAAATAGGCAATCTCAAACAATTCACATAGTATGCATATGATGAATGCCTGTCCCTAATGGCCGATGATATCATCTTGTCGGTTATAGAGCCAACCCGACAAGTCCTGGTCGCTAACCATTGGACTGTCCCTCTGTCGCGCATCCCCAACTCGAGTTATACTCGTTATAAACTTGATCATAAACATGATCCATATCCATCACCCTCACTGGTGAATATTTCGGGAGCGAGCTCATCCGGGTCTTTCACAGTGCCCGGCCACACTTATGACATAGGGTCAACAGAGTCTCAAACCTCCACCTGGAGCACGTGGTGGCTAGCCACTGCTACTACCCAGGGAAACTCGTATCTCTGATAGTGGAAGTGCAAATCACAATTATCAATAATTCAGCATAAACATGCATGAATTCTCATCCATGGATCAACATCCATATCAGCCATTCCGGCTCACGGTTAAATCCATAACCAGCCAATATTCATAGCATACACAACTATTCCGGCTCATGGTTCAATCCAGAACCAGCCAATTCACAAATAATCACGGCCATTCGGCCAATGGCATAACAAGCACTTCCACCACCATCCTCCGCATCTCACATAATCATCTTGATCCTCATTGATCATTCATATTTCCCTTGCTTCACTCGCAAGTTACCTCATTCACTAGCCCCTTTTTAATAGCTAGGCATGCCATAATGATTTAAGACATAAATGGTGAGATCGGAGGCTTAGAAGTATGAGATTTGGCTTTTAAAACTCAAAAATCAACCAGGTGCGCCCACGCGCAAGGGGTCATTCTGCTAAAAATTTTCTAAGTTAAAAGCTGCAGAATTCACAGATTTACACCCCAATCTTCCAACGGACATAACTTCCTCAGTTTAAATCGTTTTTCACCCGTTCTTCGAACGGCATGGACATCCCGGATCCAATTTCATTTCTAAACAGATTTGGTACAAAATGGAGATCCGTAGTCCAAGTTATGTCCCGTCAAAGTATGCCCAAAAACCATATTTTCATACAAAACCACAATATGCCATTTTCAAAACAAACCATTTTCAACTCTTTCCAAAATCAATCAAAACATGCCAATTTCATCCCTTTTCTTTGAAATCAATTCAAAATGTATCAAATTCAACATCAAGCCTCCTCAACTCACACCTTGACACATAACCACAATTTACCAAAATCACTATCTCATCATTTTATCCCACTTCACCCAAGTGGCTCAAACTCAAACACATTGACATATCATATACTATTCCTCATGCCAATTCTCAACAACACAAATTCCAATAAATCATTATTGTACACAATCAACATCATACTCACCATCAACATGGTTTAACCCACAATTCAACCATAACCAATCATCAAGCATATATCACAACATGCATATTTCTCATACATCATACCACCAAGGCATCAATAATCATCATCACATATATGACCACATCATATATCTCAATCATTCAACAACATCAACAATTCAATGCCTATCTTAGGGCCTCTAGCCTAAGTATTTCCTACCACATTACATATTAGATACGGGAAACCGAAACCATACCTTAGCCGATTTTCCCAAGCTCCCCCGGAGCACTTCTAAACCACTTATCCACAAGCTCTCAAGGCCTCAACACCTCCAAGAACAGATTTTTCACCACCAAACCCTTTCCAAGCTTTTCAAAGTCACCAATCAAGCTCCAATATTCACATATACACAACCTAAGCCACAACCATCATACCCATACACAACATCTCAAAACCCAAACATCATAGAACAACAAAATTACACTAGGGTTGAGAATCTTACCACACCCAAGATCCAAGGAGACAAAATTAACCTTCTCCTTCAAGAGAGTTAGTCCTATAACATCAAAGAACCCAAAATCTCAACATTTCACCCATGAAACTCGAAAATAAGGGCTGGAATTTCGAACAGAAACTTGTGGATTACCTCAAGATTAATTGTATGGGTTTTGTAGAGCTCTCCGCGGTGAACGCGTGGCCGCAAACGGAGCGGCAATCGGAGCTCTAGATCAAAAGTTATGGTGGTTTGAAGATCAACCAAGGGAGAGAACTTGAGAGAGTGTTCTTCCTCCCTTTCTCTCTAATTTCAGCGTGTTTGAGTGTGTTGTGAGGAGAGAGAGTGCTGAAAACTAGGGTTTTGATTTAGTTATGTTGGGCCAAGGGCCCACTTTGGGTCCGGTTGGCCCGGTTTGGCCCGTTCGGTCCAATCTTGGTCCGAATTCTATAAAATTGGTACCAAAATTCTCGTCTCAGTCTCCTCTATCACATTTAGCCATAAAAATCACATTTTAGGCTTTCTAGAATAAATTCTCATTTATGGGTTAATTAGCCGTTAATTAACCGGGTTTTACATTCTACCCACCTAATTGGGAATTTTGCCCACAAAATTCAAATGCAATTACCTGAGAATAAATGCGGATAATCCGTTCGCATCTCCGACTCAAGTTCCCAAGTGTGTTCCTCAACACCGCCTCAACTCCAAGCCACTTTCACTAAAGAAACCTCTTTTCCACACAACCGTTTAATACTAGTATCATCAATTCTGACTGGAGCCACTGGAAGCGTCAAATCTTCCCTTAACTGAACCGATTCAGGTCCCAACACATGGCTAGCATCAGGAGTGTACTTCCGAAGCTGCGACACGTGAAACACGTCGTGCAGGTTCGAAAGATGAGGTGGTAGAGCCATCCGATATGCCACTGGTCCAATCCTCTCCAGGATTTGAAATGGACCAATGTATCGAGGATTCAACTTCTTTGCCTTAATCGCCCTACCTACTCCTGTTGTCGGAGTGACCTTAAGGAAAACATGGTCTCCTTCCTCAAATTCTAAGGGCTTTCACCTTTGATCGGCGTAACTCTTTTGACGACTCTGCGCCGTAAGCATGCTATCACGGATTTTCTTGACTTGTTCAGTAGTCTCAGCTATCATTTCCGGTCCCAACAAGCTTTTCTCTCCAGCTTCATACCAACATAGCGGAGATTGACATTTTCTCCCATACAAGGCCTCATACGGAGCCATTCCAATGCTCGCATGATAACTATTATTGTATGCAAACTCCACTAATGGCATATACCGATCCCAACTCGCCGGTTGGTCCAAAACACAAGCTCTCAACATATCCTCTAGTGTTTGGATCGTCCTCTCAGATTGACCATCAGTTTGAGGATGGTAAGCCGTGCTCAAGCTTAATCGGGTTCCAAAAGCCTTCTGAAATGCACCCCAAAACCTTGAAGTGAAACGAGGATCTCTATCAGAGATTATAGTAGTAGGTACACCATGAAGTCTCACAATCTCCTTTATGTATAACCGTGCTAGCTCCTCAAGGGTGTAAGTCATACGAATGGGCAAAAAGTGAGCTGACTTCGTCAATCGGTCCACAATCACCCAAATAGCATCAAAACCAGCCCTAGTCCTTGGCAATCCTGACACAAAGTCCATTGCAATACTTTCCCACTTCCATTGTGGAATCTCTAAAGGTTGCAACATACCGGAAGGTCTTTGATGTTCAATCTTTACCTTTTGACAAGTTAAGCACTTTGAAACATATTCTGCCACATCGTTCTTCATACCCGGCCACCAAAACATCGCCTTTAAATCATGGTACATCTTAGTACTTCCCGGGTGAATGGAGAATCCGCTTTTGTGTGCCTCCTTTAAGATATCTTGCCTCAAAGTGCCAACATCCGGCACAATGATCCTACCCTTGAATCTCCATAACCCATCTTTTTCTTCCGACACTCTCCACTGTTTCCCTTGCTCAATGGCCGGTAACACTTTCCATAACGCTTCATCATTTTGATGAGCCTTTAGGAGTTCGGACTTAAAGTCACTTGAGATTTCTAATCGGCTCAAACACAAGGTTCCGGATACTTCTTGAGTACCAATTTTCAGACTCTCGAATCCCTTGAGCAACTTCTCCTCTTGGAGCATCATCCAAGCTGCACATAACGACTTCCGACTTAATGCATCCGCCACTACATTCGCCTTTCCCGGATGGTAATGCAACTCAAAGTCGTAATCCTTCAACAATTCCATCCACCTTCTCTGCCTCATATTAAGCTCTTTCTGATCAAAGAGGTACTTCAAGCTCTTATGATCAGAGAAAACTTGGAACTTAACCCCATAGAGATAATGCCTCCACACCTTCAAGGCAAACACAACCGCAGCGAGTTCCAAATCGTGTGTAGGATAATTAACTTCATGAGGTCTCAACTGTCGTGAGGCATACGCCACCACATTATGATGCTGCATCAGCACGCACCCTAAACCCTTTAATGAGGCATCACAATACACCTCAAATGGCTCATTCGGCTCGGGTAACACTAACACAGGTGCAGTAGTCAACTTTTTCTTCAATGTCTGAAAGCTCTCCTCGCATTCAGGAGTCCGAACAAACGGAGTGTCTTTACGGGTTAACTTTGTCATTGGTAACGCTATCTGTGAAAAGCCCTTGATAAACCTTCGGTAATAGCCAGCTAAACCCAGAAAACTCCTTATCTCTGTTACGGTGGTTGGTTGTTTCCAATCCATCACTGCCTCCACCTTAGTTGGATCTACTGCTATTCCCTTCTTACTCACCACATGGCCCAAAAACTTCACCTCACTCTTCCAAAACTCACACTTAGACAGTTTTGCATAAAGTTTCTTCTCCTTTAGAATCTGCAACACGGTCCTCAAGTGTTCCGCATGCTCTTCTTCAGTCTTGGAATAAATCAGTATGTCATCAATGAAGACAACAACGAATTTATCCAGAAACGGACGGAAGACTCTATTCATGTAATCCATGAATACCGCAGGAGCGTTCGTCAACCCAAAGGACATTACAGTGTACTCGTAATGACCATAACGAGTCCTGAAAGCGGTCTTAGCGATATCCTCGCCCCTCACCCTTATCTGGTGATAACCGGATCGCAAATCAATCTTGGAGAAAACTCCAGCTCCTTGTAACTGATCCATGAGATCATCAATTCTCGGCAATGGGTACTTATTCTTTATTGTAACCTTGTTCAGCTGCCTGTAATCCACACAGAGCCGCATACTCCCATCTTTCTTCTTCACCAGTAACACTGGAGCACCCCATGGAGAGACACTTGGCCGTATAAAATTCTTTCCCAACAAATCCTATAACTGAGACTTTAGCTCGTTCATCTCTAACGGTGACATCCTGTAAGGAGCACTTGAGATTGGTCCCACCCCGGGCACCAACTCAATAGCAAACTCAACCTCTCGGTTAGGTGGAAACTCATCAATATCATCGGAAAATACTTCCGGAAACTCACACACAACCGGAATCTGCTCCAACCTTTGATCATCACCCGAAACACCCGCGGTTAACAACATAATACCCTGACATTCGGTTCCAGAACAGTTCACCATCATCGAATTCAAGTAATAATTATTCACCACAACCGGCCCTTCTGTATCTTCCGGCATAAAGTACACCGACTTTGTAGAACAATCAAGCAGGACATGGTTCTTAGATAACCAGTCCAATCCTAAGATAAGATCAAGACCGACCATCGGCAAGCAGACTAAATTATGGACAAAATTACGCTGCTTGAACCTAAAGGAAACTTCCGGGCATCCCAGCCTAGTTACCGTGGCTTCATGGGTAGCATTGTACACCCTTAGATCATAACCTAAAGTTACAATCTTCAACCCTAACTCATGGGCTTTCTCAAATGCAATGAATGAATGTGATGCTCCCGAATCAAATAAAGCATTTATAGTTTGACCAGCTAATTCACAGTTACCTCGAATGAGTGTCTCAGATCCCTCAGCACCTATAGCTGAAGTGGTGAACACCCGACCAGTCTGTTGTGCCTTCCCAGCACCTTGTTTCTGCCTCTCCGGACAACTGGCGGCTTTATGCCCCGCTTTTCCACAATTGTAGCACAAACCCCATCCGGCCTTGCATGGTGCTCCCGGATGGTGACTCCCACACCTAGTGCAAGCTTGATCATTCTGAGGCTGCTTCCCAAACTTCTTCCCTTGGGAGTTGTTGTTGTTGGGCCTTCTGAAAGAGCCTCCCCTCTTGAAAGACAGACCTCTAGGTGCAAAGCTCTTCCCTCGGTTCTGTGGAAATGAACCTTTGTGACTCTCTTTCTCAGCGGTTGCCCTTTTCACACACTCTTCAGCAACCCTACACTTGTTCACTAATTCGGAGAAAGTCCTAATCTCCATTGGTCCCACTGAACTGAAGATATCACTCCGGAGTCCTCCTTCATACTTAACACACTTCCATTCCTCATATTCCACCGGAGTCCCTTGGCACATACGAGAGAACCTGAACAGCTCCTCAAACTTGTCAGTATACTCTGATATGGACATAGTACCCTGCTTCAGCTGTAACAATTCAAGTTCCTTAGCCGTCCTAGCAGAAGTCGGAAAGTACTTCTTATAGAACTCTTCTTGAAAGACATTCCAGGTGATATAGTCATCACCCTGCTGCAGAAGACGTCGGATGCCTTGCCACCAATGCGACGCTTCACCGGTGAGCATATAGGTGGCAAACTCGACACGCTGTCCTTCAGGTACCACTTGTGCTTGCAGTGCTCGCTCTATAGCCTGAAACCATGTGTCAGCCTCAGTCGGGCTAGTGGTTCCCTTGAACTTAGGCGGATTAACCTTCAAAAAGTTTGCCAGTGTCATCGGGCCTTGAACTCCACCTCCATCATTACCATGGTTGTTCATCTGTTGACCCAGAGCCTCAGCAGTGGCTTGCATAGCAGCAGCCATGTTCTCCAACGCAGCCATAAAGTTCACCGGGTCATTAGGGTTATTCTCCGGTGCACGAGCATTCGTACGACCTCTCGCACTACCTCTACCGCGTCCACGAGGCGCCATCTGGTTCCTATACACACCCAACAATCGATATTAAGTTGATCAGTCTCAATATCGAAAGTCTAGTGCTTCAAAGTCCCAAATGCATGCTCATGAACGTTTATGCCAATTATATCAAGCAGATATACTAATAGCACATAACACACACACAGAGAATGCACAGAAGCATAGTCAGTCCATCCCTCAGGCTCTACAGGAACGAACTGCTCTGATACCATAATGTAACACCCTACCATACAGAGTCTTATGCTTAAGTCATAATTCAGAGATGGCAAGGTATTACGACCTCTAAGATAAAAAAATTAGTACGTATAGTAGTATGAATGATTGATTATAACTAGGAGCCTTTGTAGAAAAAGGGGTAAACAAAAACCGCAACTCAAAAGCGCAACACTCCGATCGTTAACGTAACGAACAAGGATAAACTAACGCGAGATTATATATGTACAACTGAGTGTCAAAAACAGGAATATCAAGACTCAAAATCCGGCTGCGAAGATAACCGGTCCGAGCATAGCAATATATATACATATGATAAAATGATGAAAACCCCAAAGGAAACCCAAAGGGACACAAATACATAAAACCTATTCTCCAAAATCTCCCATAAGAGGAGTCATCACAGTTTGTATTATTTAATGGAGATATAAGTATCTAAGCAAAACATATAACCCAAAAACATATTCCCCAAGAACAAGGAATCTTCGCAAATCTAGAAGTCTCCAGCATGCCTCAGCGGGAAACCGTGCGTCCTGCATCTGAAAACCACAAAATCCGCATGGGTGAGAACCAGAGGTCCCCAGCATGGTAACAGCTTCCACATATATAATACATAATAATAGAGGAAAACCAAAGGCAATCCTAGAACTTCCCCCAGAAAATATCAAAGCTTATAAACAAGCTAAACCATATAAGGGCATCTGACTAAAGATTCTTCAGTCTAACTAATACTTCCCTTTCCAATTCCTTCAAACCTCCCAACCACCAGCAGGAGTATATTATAGCAAACACAGTTATATCAGACAAAGAATATACAAATAGGAGCAGTTAAGACATTTAGACAATTAGCAAGTAATATGCAGTCAAATAGGCAATCTCAAACAATTCACATAGTATGCATATGATGAATGCCTGTCCCTAATGGCCGATGATATCATCTTGTCGGTTATAGAGCCAACCCGACAAGTCCTGGTCGCTAACCATTGGACTGTCCCTCTGTCGCGCATCCCCAACTCGAGTTATACTCGTTATAAACTTGATCATAAACATGATCCATATCCATCACCCTCACTGGTGAATATTTCGGGGGCGAGTGATGACAAGTCATCATATACCCATTTTCTATGCTTTTTCATACAAGAAATTGATGATTTGTGCTTAAATATTGAATGCTTTTTGTACTTAAATGATATATTTTCTTGATATTTTAATTTTATAAATCTTGTAGGAAATAAGAAGAAAAAGAAGCAAAGAAGCACAAAAAAAAGAGGAAAAAAAGAGCTTTGGGGTACATTTTGAAGTTGGGAACACTTTGGAGCTTTAGGCCACGCTTTTAAAAGCGTAGCCCATGACAAAATCAAAGAGGAAGCAGCCAGCACGCACACGATCCTGCCCTTGCCAAGGGCAGGGCAGAATCATAATGAAGCAAAGTGAGGATGAAGCAAATTTTGGCTAAGTTAAAATCTGGGCGCTAACAGCATGACCATGCCTCCTTCAAAGGGCTATAACTTGAGCTACAGAAGTCCAATTGATGTGCTTCCAGTTGCGTTGGAAAGCTGACATTCAGAGCTTTCCAACGATATATAGAAATCCATATTTGGCGCACAATTGGGGCAGGAACGAGAGGCATCTTTAAGGGCCAAAAATAAGCAAAAAGAAGCCAAGGAAAATGATGTAGCGTGTTTGCCTCCTCCATGATTCGAACTTGGGGCGTGGAAGTAGCAACATTGCCCTGCCCTTGGCGCGGGCAGGGCAGCATTTGGATGGCACAAGAACTTGGCGCACCAAGCAACAAATTTGGCGCACCAATTTCCTCCCCTGGCAGCACCAACGTGCGCACTCCTCGTCCCTGGCGCACCACAATTTTTTGCCCTGCCCTTGGCACGGGCAGGGCAGCGTTTTGCAATCCTGGCAGCACCATGGCCGCACCAACTCGCATCAACACACACCAAAGCCGCACCAACCTCATGCACCATGCACCAAATTTCTGCCCTGCCCTCCACAAGGGCAGGGCAGCCTCCTGGAGCAACATTTTGGGCCAAAAATCAACCAAAATTCAATTTAATTCAATTCCTCACCAAATTGAATCAAGGCCAACCAAACCCATTTCTCCTCAAATCCAAGGCAAGCAAAGCCCACTCAACATGACTCAAAGGCACATGGATCAATTAAATTAGGATTTTCATTTTTGTAATTTGTTTTAATTTCATTTTCATTTTTCATTTTGTTGCCTATATAAAGGCATCAATTCCATCTTTGTAGGGGAGCTCTTTCCTTTATTTCTTTTCTGTCTTAAATTTGGGTGTGAGAAATTGAGGAAATTCTGTCTCAATTCCCATTCAAATTCTCTTCAACTCTTTTTCTGCATAATTGAATCTGTTACATTTTCTTCTACTGTTTCTCCTTCTAATTTTCTGTCAATTGCTTTGTTTACTTGGATCTAGGAAGGCAAATAGAGATCTAGGCTCTGCTACCTAGTCTCTTGAGACCTGAGACCCAATTTTACCTTTGGTTCTTCTGTGAACCTTGCTGCATTTTAATTTCCATTTCTGTTTGAATTTCTGTTTGATCCAACTTTAATTTCTGCTCTCTTAATTGTTGCAATTCACATTCGTCTGTTTAAATCTGCTGCATCCCATTTCATATTCTAGCTCTCTGCTTAAATGCTCTTTACTGCTCTCTTTAATTTCCAGCACCCAACCCTCTTTACTTTTCATGCAATTTACATTTCTTGTCATTTAAGATTCTTGCAATTTTACTTTCTTGTTATTTAAGTTTCCTGCAATTTTACTTTCTGCACTTTAATTTTCCTTGCTATTTACTTTCTGTTGGTTACACTTCATCCAAATTCATTTCAATGTTAGCTTGACTAAACTAATCACCCACTAAAATTGCTTGATCCATCAATCCCTGTGGGATCGACCTCACTCTAAGTGAGTTATTACTACTTGATGCGACCCGGTACACTTGCCAGTTGGATTTGTGTGTTGGAAATTCATTTTTCCACAAAAACACCATCAAGTTTTTGGCGCCGTTGCCGGGGATTGATTAGATCAACAATGATTAAGTGGGTGAGAAGTCTAGATCAAGCATTTTTTTGTTTTTGTTCTCTGTTTTAAATTGATAGCAAGGTGTTTGAGTTATTGCCTCACTAAGAAATTCTATCCTGTGACATGAATTTCTGATTTCATTGATGTTTATAAAATACAAATGGAGTTCAACTCATCTTATGGTCAAACAAATTTTATGGGATATCACCCACCATCACCGATCTCTAATGGTGGTTGGGAATATCACCAAGAAATCACAGATTATGAGCGCTCCAATCCATGGAGAAATGCTTCACAGACACAAGATGAGCAAGAGAATTATGAGGGATACCAACCACCACCACAAAATGATTCATATCATTATCCTCATGGTGGATGGGAGTATCACCAAGAAATTGCAAATTCTGAGCAGTCAAATCACATGAAAAATTATCCACCCTTACTTCCCAGTTTCTCATTTCAAAATTCTTCATCATTTGATTATGCCTCAACACAAAATTCCCTCCAAGATCCATACAACTCATCTCACCAACCACAAAACTACTCTCAACCTTTATCCTTTGAGCTAGTGGCTGAGGATCCCCTTCAAAAGTCCAGAGAATTATTGGAAAGAGTAGAACAAATTATGGAAGAACAAAAACAACGCTGGACAGAACAATCTGTGAGTGAAGAAGAGGAAGAAGAGGTTCCTATATCAATTGAAATTTCAATGGAGGAAGAGCAAGATGAGGAGGCTACTGTATCAAGTGAACTTTCAATGAAGAACAAGGTGGTTGAAAATGAAATTGCCCTTGAGATGACAAGGGAACATGAAGACTCACAACTCTCACAAACTTTCCTGACCCAACAACTCTCAACACTTGAATCCATGATTGAAAGGTATGAAGAGGAGATGAAGAAAGCTTGGGAAGATCAACAAACCTCCTCCATGAAAGAGCTACTAAAGCAAATGTTGAGTGTAAAAGAGGAAGGGGAAGAACAAGCTAGTGAGGAGGACAATCAAGAACGTCCAAACTCAAGGGAAACAGAGAGGCTCATGAAGGACAAGCTCATTGAACCATCACTGCAAGGAACTCTTGATGAAGACAAAACTCCAACAATTACACAACCACCAAGATTTGGACTCAAGGAAGTGAAGGCAATTGACAAGAACACCAATTCTGTCCCTAATCCAGCAAGCAAAACCAATCAAGACATTTGCAAAAGAAAGCTTGCTGAGGAAAGACTAAGAAAGGGGACAAAAGCTGAAACTTCTCCCACCTTGAAGTCATTCCTCTTAACCAATTGGAAGAAGAGGAAGAAAGTGAAGAACAACATGTCAAGCTAATGACACTAAAAGAGCACTTGTTGGGAGGTAACCCAACCGTAGGTACATTTCTTTCTATGCTTTGTTTAAATTCAATAAATTGGCATATGATTACATTCTAAGTTTGGTGTTGCCTTGCAACAAATTGTTTTCAATCTTTTTGGATGATTGCATCAAATCAAAAATGAAAGTGACACACCAAGATTCTAAGTTTGGTATGCCACTTATTTTCTATGCAATTCATTCAAGCAACACTACTTGTTTGCATAATCATAATGCTTTTGCAATTTTATTTTTCTCTTTCGGTTTAACATTTCAGTTTCCTTTTTTGTTTTATTCATTTACTTGTTTTTAATGCTTTCTTTTGTTAACTGTGTTTGTTTATACATCACCAAAAGACCTTTATTCATGACAAGATTCTTCACTTGGTGATTGTATTCAACAAATAACAGTTTCTTTGTTTAGTTTTAGTTCAAATAAATTGACATATGGTTGCATTCTAAGTTTGGTGTTGCTATGCAACAAAATTTGGTTCCAATCCTTACAAGATACTTGCATCAATTCCAAGTGAAAGTGTCACACTAAGTTTGGTGTGCCACTTATATTTTTTATGCAATGTATCATGCACACCATCTTATGTTTGCAATCATAGTGTTTTTATTTCTCTGTGCCTTGATTATTATCTTAATCTTGCTTGCCTAAACACATATGCTACTGACATCCTTTTGTGTGAGACATTCATGATCCATTTTAGACCCCACCACCATTGTTCTAATTGTTGCTTGAGGAAGAGCAAGCATTCTAATTTGGTATGGGAAGGAGAAGAATGGGAGGAAAATGACAACAATAGAGAAGATGGATTACAAGGTTGTAAAGTTCCTTTTCCTCTCATTTGTTTCTAGCACTTTAAATTGCATGATTGTCATATTATCTTCTTTGTATGCATGTGTGGTATGAATAAGCATAGCCTAAATTTTGATTTGAAATATGTTGTTGTGACATTATGACTACCAACTTGAGTTTTGTGAATCCAAAAGCAAAAAAGCATCATGATCATAAACAAACAAGGAATTAAAGAAGAATTTAGCATGTGCATACAAGTATTGGAAAGCTAGTATGATTGATTGTTGCTCAATTGCATTGGATTTTATTTAATTGAAGTTTTTCATCTAGTACATTTTGTGAAATCTTTTGAAATCATGAAAACCTTGAAGAAGCAAATACAATTAAAGCAAGAAAAGAAAAAGGGAAAGAATGAGAAAGTTGAAGGCTCTGAGTACCAATGGCAATTTATTTGCTAAGTGCTTGTGGTGTTATTGTATCAAGCCAAATGCTTGAAAACAAAACACTTAGAAGTCAAGGCTAGGCTCAAGTGCAAAAGCACTCCCTCAAAGCTCAAGGTTCTGAGCATCAATGATTAGAGAGTCAAGAAAAGAAAAAAAATGAGCTTAATGAAGTCCTCTAATTAAATGCTTGTGGTGCTTATGTATCAAGTGGTAATACTTGAAAACAAAGCATTTAGAAGTCGTAGCTTTGTTATTAACTCATGGGGCAAAGCACCCAAAAGGAGAAAAAAAAATCAAAAGCTTGTTTCAAGGAAGAATTATAAGAAAAAGATTTCATAAAATAAGCTAGATAGAAGCATCAATCATTTACATCTCTTTTGTAATTGTAGCATGCATAGAAAACTAGCTTGCCATGAACATTGAGTTGCTATTCTTCTTACCTTGGATTGTCAATCTTTATTGCATGATTCTTTTCTTGCTTGGGGACAAGCAAGATTTAAGTTTGGTGTTGTGATGACAAGTCATCATATACCCATTTTCTATGCTTTTTCATACAAGAAATTGATGATTTGTGCTTAAATATTGAATGCTTTTTGTACTTAAATGATATATTTTCTTGATATTTTAATTTTATAAATCTTGTAGGAAATAAGAAGAAAAAGAAGCAAAGAAGCACAAAAAAAAGAGGAAAAAAAGAGCTTTGGGGTACATTTTGAAGTTGGGAACACTTTGGAGCTTTAGGCCACGCTTTTAAAAGCGTGGCCCATGACAAAATCAAAGAGGAAGCAGCCAGCACGCACACGATCCTGCCCTTGCCAAGGGCAGGGCAGAATCATAATGAAGCAAAGTGAGGATGAAGCAAATTTTGGCTAAGTTAAAATCTGGGCGCTAACAGCATGACCATGCCTCCTTCAAAGGGCTATAACTTGAGCTACAGAAGTCCAATTGATGTGCTTCCAGTTGCGTTGGAAAGCTGACATTCAGAGCTTTCCAACGATATATAGAAATCCATATTTGGCGCACAATTGGGGCAGGAACGAGAGGCATCTTTAAGGGCCAAAAATAAGCAAAAAGAAGCCAAGGAAAATGATGTAGCGTGTTTGCCTCCTCCATGATTCGAACTTGGGGCGTGGAAGTAGCAACATTGCCCTGCCCTTGGCGCGGGCAGGGCAGCATTTGGATGGCACAAGAACTTGGCGCACCAAGCAACAAATTTGGCGCACCAATTTCCTCCCCTGGCAGCACCAACGTGCGCACTCCTCGTCCCTGGCGCACCACAATTTTTTGCCCTGCCCTTGGCACGGGCAGGGCAGCGTTTTGCAATCCTGGCAGCACCATGGCCGCACCAACTCGCATCAACACACACCAAAGCCGCACCAACCTCATGCACCATGCACCAAATTTCTGCCCTGCCCTCCACAAGGGCAGGGCAGCCTCCTGGAGCAACATTTTGGGCCAAAAATCAACCAAAATTCAATTTAATTCAATTCCTCACCAAATTGAATCAAGGCCAACCAAACCCATTTCTCCTCAAATCCAAGGCAAGCAAAGCCCACTCAACATGACTCAAAGGCACATGGATCAATTAAATTAGGATTTTCATTTTTGTAATTTGTTTTAATTTCATTTTCATTTTTCATTTTGTTGCCTATATAAAGGCATCAATTCCATCTTTGTAGGGGAGCTCTTTCCTTTATTTCTTTTCTGTCTTAAATTTGGGTGTGAGAAATTGAGGAAATTCTGTCTCAATTCCCATTCAAATTCTCTTCAACTCTTTTTCTGCATAATTGAATCTGTTACATTTTCTTCTACTGCTTCTCCTTCTAATTTTCTGTCAATTGCTTTGTTTACTTGGATCTAGGAAGGCAAATAGAGATCTAGGCTCTGCTACCTAGTCTCTTGAGACCTGAGACCCAATTTTACCTTTGGTTCTTCTGTGAACCTTGCTGCATTTTAATTTCCATTTCTGTTTGAATTTCTGTTTGATCCAACTTTAATTTCTGCTCTCTTAATTGTTGCAATTCACATTCGTCTGTTTAAATCTGCTGCATCCCATTTCATATTCTAGCTCTCTGCTTAAATGCTCTTTACTGCTCTCTTTAATTTCCAGCACCCAACCCTCTTTACTTTTCATGCAATTTACATTTCTTGTCATTTAAGATTCTTGCAATTTTACTTTCTTGTTATTTAAGTTTCCTGCAATTTTACTTTCTGCACTTTAATTTTCCTTGCTATTTACTTTCTGTTGGTTACACTTCATCCAAATTCATTTCAATGTTAGCTTGACTAAACTAATCACCCACTAAAATTGCTTGATCCATCAATCCCTGTGGGATCGACCTCACTCTAAGTGAGTTATTACTACTTGATGCGACCCGGTACACTTGCCGGTTGGATTTGTGTGTTGGAAATTCATTTTTCCACAAAAACACCATCAGCGAGCTCATCCGGGTCTTTCACAGTGCCCGGCCACACTTACGACATAGGGTCAACAGAGTCTCGAACCTCCACCTGGAGCACGTGGTGGCTAGCCACTGCTACTACCCAGGGAAACTCGTATCTCTGATAGTGGAAGTGCAAATCACAATTATCAATAATTCAGCATAAACATGCATGAATTCTCATCCATGGATCAACATCCATATCAGCCATTCCGGCTCACGGTTAAATCCATAACCAGCCAATATTCATAGCATACACAGCTATTCCGGCTCATGGTTCAATCCAGAACCAGCCAATTCACAAATAATCACGGCCATTCGGCCAATGGCAACAAGCACTTCCACCACCATCCTCCGCATCTCACATAATCATCTTGATCCTCATTGATCATTCATATTTCCCTTGCTTCACTCGCAAGTTACCTCATTCACTAGCCCCTTTTTAATAGCTAGGCATGCCATAATGATTTAAGACATAAATGGTGAGATCGGAGGCTTAGAAGTATGAGATTTGGCTTTTAAAACTCAAAAATCAACTTTGGGATGAAATTAGGGCCGCGCGTACGCGCACTCCACGCGCACGCGTGGATGGCCTCAAAAACTTATCGACGCGCAAGCGTCATGCACACTAACGCGTGGATTCAAAATTTGCCAATCGACGCGCACGCGTCAACCACGCGTACGCGTGGGTGTTCTCGTGCCCCAAGCACAACACTAGCACAGTTCTGGCATACCTCTCTGGAAAATGGCTGGGCATTGGGTGCAGCACAATCGGCGCGCCCGCGCACATCACGCGTACGCGTGGATGGCACTTTTTCGGAAGATCGGCGCGCACGCGCCAGGTGCGCCCACGCGCAAGGGGTCATTCTGCTAAAAATTTTCTAAGTTAAAAGTTGCAGAATTCACAGATTTACACCCCAATCTTCCAACGGACATAACTTCCTCAGTTTAAATCGTTTTTCACCCGTTCTTCGAACGGCATGGACATCCCGGATCCAATTTCATTTCTAAACAGATTTGGTACAAAACGGAGATCCGTAGTCCAAGTTATGTCCCGTCAAAGTATGCCCAAAAACCATATTTTCATACAAAACCACAATATGCCATTTTCAAAACAAACCATTTTCAACTCTTTCCAAAATCAATCAAAACATGCCAATTTCATCCCTTTTCTTTGAAATCAATTCAAAATGTATCAAATTCAACATCAAGCCTCCTCAACTCACACCTTGACACATAACCACAATTTACCAAAATCACTATCTCATCATTTTATCCCACTTCACCCAAGTGGCTCAAACTCAAACACATTGACATATCATATACTATTCCTCATGCCAATTCTCAACAACACCAATTCCAATAAATCATTATTGTACACAATCAACATCATACTCACCATCAACATGGTTCAACCCACAATTCAACCATAACCAATCATCAAGCATATATCACAACATGCATATTTCTCATACATCATACCACCAAGGCATCAATAATCATCATCACATATATGACCACATCATATATCTCAATCATTCAACAACATCAACAATTCAATGCCTATCTTAGGGCCTCTAGCCTAAGTATTTCCTACCACATTACATATTAGATACGGGAAACCGAAACCATACCTTAGCCGATTTTCCCAAACTCCCCCGGAGCACTTCTAAACCACTTATCCACAAGCTCTCAAGGCCTCAACACCTCCAAGAACAGATTTTTCACCACCAAACCCTTTCCAAGATTTTCAAAGTCACCAATCAAGCTCCAATATTCACATATACACAACCTAAGCCACAACCATCATACCCATACACAACATCTCAAAATCCAAACATCATAGAACAACAAAATTATACTAGGGTTGAGAATCTTACCACACCCAAGGTCCAAGGAGACAAAATTAACCTTTTCCTATATTTATGTAGGAGTAATATTATGTATTTAAATTTTTTTTATGAACTAAATTTAACTAAATTAAATACTAAGTTTTGAAATAATATTAATCATAATTAATTTTTATTATATTAAATTAATTTAATTAAATTTAATAAATAAAAAGATTTAGGTATATAGTATTATTTTGTACGAGTATTTGTTTAAAAAAAATAGAAAGCTATAAACTTTATTAGAATATAGTCGTTAGAATAATATGAAATATTCATTGATTATTTGACAATTTATTTATCCAATAATCAGCAACAAGTTCTATTAGTAGTATTTTTAAAAAAAATACTAAAGACTAATATTTTAATAAAAAATAAAAATTAACTAAATATTATCTCAATGCAATATAAATTTAAAAAAATATTAATCACTTAATTTGTTCGTTGTTTTGTAGGAATTAAATCTTTTTAATTTTTTTATTTGAGAAGATAAAATATGATTATTTTATAAATTTTTATCTAAATAAAATAAATTAATTATTTATTCAAATAATCGATTATATAATTTTACTGTTTTAAATATTAGTTATAAGTTCGCTGGCACAAAAAATAAAAACGGAATTTATAATGTTTGCGTTGGTGCTAACAATAAAAATAGCGCATAATTCTCTTTCAAATTTTGCTGTTGTTGTCCGGGAAAACAGTATATAAATTCCGCTTTCCTTGATAATAATATAATATATACACACTCGTAATAAAATTAATAAGTCTAATTTTAAGAAAATAAATTAAAAAAACTAAATAAATGTATACTAAATAACTTTTATTAATTTATTTTTCATTCCACTAATTTAAATAAATAAATTTTAAATTTAAATCGGTATCATCTTTTACAACTAAAAATTAAAGCTAACATACATTAAGTGTATATCTATACTAATTTAAACAAACTTATCCCTTAATCTAAATAAATACATGTTAAATTTAAATCTTAATCATCTTGACCGCTAAAAATTAATACTAACATCCATAAACAATGCAAGTTTATATTTATACTAACTTAAACAAAAATAAATATAAAAAATTAATTTTCATAATTAAGAAAATAAAAAAAATTATAAACTATCAACCTGGCAACATGCTTACTTAGATAATCCACAATGTATATGTCCATGTCGTTATTTAGTCTATTAATAATTTAATATTATTATTATGCGACATTTTTTTTATTACTCTTCTTCTCCTCTCTTTCATATCTCTTCGGCTGCTCTACTCTCCCTCTCACTCAGCGGCGGAACTTTGTGTAAGTAAAAGGAGTCATGACCCTCCAAAATTTTTGTAAATTTATTAATAATTTTATTTTAAAAAAATAAAATTAGTTTATTTAATTAAATTAATATACTTTTAATTTATGTATTTGAGTTTATGTCTATTTTTATTATTTTTTTAAATTTTTTATTTTCTCTATTTAATATAATAAATGACATATTTTTAAATCAATAACAAATAACATATTTTTAAATTAATTTTATAAATTAAATATTATTATAAAATTAACACTAAATTATATTTAATTTTTCATATAGTTTTATGTATTTTTTATTATTAAAATAATAAAAATTATAATATAAATGATAGTAATATCAGTTATTAATAAAAAGTTATTATTTTATTTTTAAATCAATTTTACAAATTTAATGCATTATAGTATAACATTGTTTACATTAATAAATTTTGATATTTTTATTTTATTAAAAATTTAAGACTTTGTTTTGTTGTATTATATTATTTAATTTGTAATAAAAATAATAATAAAAATAAGTCATCTTAAAATTTTTGAGAGATAAATATTATCAAAAATAAAATTAATTTTTTAAAATATTAAAAAATAATTTATAAATTATAATTAATTTTATATAATTTAAATAAAAAATTAATTTTAAAAAATTCTATTTTTAGATAAAATATTAATTTTTTAAATAAAAATTTATGTGCAAAAACTAATTTTTTTTTATGTACAAACTGATTTTTTTAAATTAATTTTTTATTTAAAATTAAATTGACTTATTAACCTAAACAAATTTTTTTATTAATCAAAGATCAAAATTATTTTTTGTTAATTTTAATTATATATAATTTTACATGTTAATAATAAATTTTAAAATAAAATAATTATATTTATAAATTTTATTTTAATATAAATATTATTATATAATTTTTTATTAAAATTTTTTGCTCTTTCAAATTTTTTTTCAAGCTCCGGCGACTATTCTCACTCAAATAAAAAATTTGGCAAACGAAGTATTTTGGAAAATACTTACAAAGGTCGCACTATTTATAGTCGCTATCGTCCCTTTTTAGTTTTTAGTAAAAGCACGCAAGAACTTGATCACATCGTCTGCTAGTGTTAGCAGTCAGGGACGGTTCTATTTGTGGGGTAAAGTACAATTTGAAATTTTCTTCAGTAATACATTATGATAATATTTATTTGTTTTTATTAAATTAATAAATTTAATTCTATAATAATTTTTTATTTAATTTTATTTTAATATTTAATAGTGAGAGAATTTCATATTAAATATATATTATAATAATTAATTTTTAAATTTGAATGAAATTAATATTTTTTATTAAAAATTAATTCAAAAAATATATTTATTTATCGGTATTTTTTTAAATTAGCTTTATTTGTTTTATAATATACATTAATTAAAAGAATTCTTTAACTATAAATATTATTAAAAATGAATTATATGTGAGACAAATTTTTAAATAATTATTTAATAATATTTCAATTGTATTACTAAAAAATATTTAATTTTTTAAAATATAAATTTAAAATTTAAATTTTAAATTATATATTATTATTTAAATTATTATTTACTGTTTTAATTTATTAATTAAATATTTAAACATTAATCATATTTTATAATAATCAAATATAATTATAACAACTATATATATACACAAAAAAATTACTTGTATAAATATAAAATATAAAATATATTAAAAATATATAATATATAATAAATAATTTAATAATTAATTATATATATATATATTTTTATTATAAAATTGTTAACATACTATACATATTTTATTGTCACTAACAAAATTTTTGGATTTATCAACTGTTAGTACTCATCCACTGAGAAGCTGAAGAATTGGAACACAATGATTTTTATTTCCCAATTAACAGAGCAAGTTAATCTTATATGGATTCTATTTAAGTTTGAACTATATATATCTACTACTTGTATAATTGCCGTGGCTCATGAAGCCAGGTGTCGCCCTCATGTTATTTTGAAATAAAATAATGAAGAATAGATTGTTAAAGGTAAAGGTTATTCTATTCTCTCTGTTTCTGCGTTGCTCCTTCTCTCTCCCTTCTAAGCTTCTCACTCTCTGTCTCTCCTCCTTCCTTCATCGTGTCAGTGTATCAATTTCTCTATGGATCTCCTTCTTCCCGGTAAAAGCCAGCAGAACCCGCTGTTTCAAACCCTAAACCCTGCCCCCTTTTCCATTTTCACTCTCAGGCATAGAACACATCAAAAGCCGAAACCCAACCCGCAAAATTCTAGGGTTTGTGTTTGCGGTTCCATAATGTCTCAGAACGGGAAGCTCATCCCAATCTCGACCAGCACAGCACCAAGCTTCTCAACCTCACTGATCTTCAGCGCATCGATCCCTTCGTCGAGGAAATCCTCATCACCGCTGCACATGTCACCTTCTACGAGTTCAACATCGACCTCTCCCAATGGGTTCGTTCCTTTATAATCTCCTTCGTTTCATCTATTCCATTCTCTATCTCTCTCTCTAACGCTTTCTCTCTCTTCTTTCTGCGATTACCGTTTGCAGAGCCGCAAGGACGTCGAGGGATCCCTCTTCGTTGTCAAAAGGTCTACTTTTTGTTCCTTTTCCTTCATCATATCGCAACAATTCATGAATTCCACGATCCGATTGCTTTTTGTTTGATTTTCTCTGATTTAAACAAACGAAATAAACGAAATTCAGTTTTCATTCCATTCATATTTGATGTGCACACAGAAATAAAAAGCATAGCTTGGATCTACTAAGTCATCAAGAACAGATGAAAAGATTCGGACATCACCTTAAACTATTGTTCAGTGATAAGAAACCATCACAATCTCAGACAAAACAACTCTGCAGAGGTTTCTGTCAGGTAAACACTGATAAGATTTGTTCATTCTTAATGGTTTCAATATTATATATGTTGTTGGGTTTTTGTTTCAGGGGACTAAGGTTGTTTCTCCAAACTAAGATGATTTTGCTATGATTTCACCAAGAATTAAACTCAGATGGGAGGCACCTGGCTTATCTTGAGAGGGGTTTCTAAGGATGTGGCAAAGTACAAGATCATTATTGTCCATGGTTTTGGAAGCTCCAAAGAGATGAACTTTCTCGCACCCCAAGTACAATTACTCATTCCCTTTCAACTTAAACAGAATAGTAGTACTATACAATTACGATATTCATATGCTGAATAAGGTTACTCAACGTGTATATATACATATATACAAGAACTAATAGATGAACTAGGCATATATCTGCTGATCAGTTAGAGTTAGGACCACAGTTCTATGTCATTAGAGTCTCAATGGGTTCATATGCTACATGGAGTTGCCTTCAGTACTTACGCCACCGGTACAGAATTACAACCTTCCATATGGATATATAGATTGCAAGACAAAATAGTCTATTAGGATTTGTTTGATAAGAGTGAAATTGATAAGAGATTAATTGAGTATCCAGCTGGATTTTGATCTGAGATTGCATCGCAGTTAGGGAAACAGAAATGAGTTCAGAACGTCTACAAGAAAATTAAGTTAAATAATTTTTCTTCTTGCTTATATTTATATAAATTAGATTTATAAATAATTTTTCTTATTGCTTATATTTTTCTTCGAATTTGTGTGCTCAGGTGAGAGAGTTAAGCATAGAATTCGCTCGAGTTGGCGGAGTGGAGATTCCGAACAACAAGAGAATTGAGTTTTCGCTACAGTACATCCATGGAATCGGAAGGAGCAGAGATCGCAAGATTCTCTGCGATATAAGCATGGACAACAAGGTTACTAAGGATCTCAGCGAAGAGGATCTCATCACTCTGGCTATGTTTGGTTGGAAGGAAAGAAATAGAGAGGAAAGAAATAGAAAGAAAAGAAAGGAAAGGAAAAAAATTGAGTGGATTTTTATTTTCTTTAGATGTGTTTGGATGAAAGAAAAATAAGAAGGAAAGAAATGGTATAAAAAGACATGTTTACCCTTATATTATAAAATATATTGAAAAAAGTAAAGGGATAATATTGGAAGTAGAGAGAGAGAATTAGTTTTCTCTCCATTTTCTCTCCATTGTTGGAGGGAAAAAAAATTAGTGGACCCCACCAATATTTTTCCATCCATTTTTCTTCCTCTCCCATTTCTCTCCTCAACCAAACAAGGGAAAATAACTATTTTCCTTCCAATTTCTTTCCCTTTCTTTTCCTTCCTCTCATTTTCATCTCAAACAAACACACCAAGAGATGAAGTCTCCAAATACGTCATTGAAAGCGATTTGGTTAGTTTCTTTTCGCTTAAACCATTCAATTAATTAAGAAGAAAGTTTAATTTATTGATGTGTTTATTGATTTTCTTAGAGGAGGTTTAATGTGCTGAATATATGGAGATTGAAGGCAAACGAAATATCAGTAGTAGGAGTATATATGCTTTTACATTTCCTATTTCCTCTTATATATATGCTTTCTGTGGGTAACAAACTCTGCTTTATGCTTAATTAAATTTGATTAGCTTTCACATTCCTAATTAAGACAGTATTTTGTTGAACCAGATTGGGGTTGGGTGCTTATTAGAGAAGCTAATAAGGCTAATAATTTGAATTTCCTCATATAGAGCTGAAGCTTGCCGGACTTATTTTTCTTCTTGCTTATATTTATATAAATTATATTTAATTTGTTCTTTTTTTTGTGGTTTAGTAATATTTTTTTTTTGAGATGATGCATATTTTAGAACGAGTGAAATGAGAAGAACCGGTTGATTGTAGAAAGAGAAAAAGCTTTTAGCTTTTTTTGAAGTTAAAGATTGGTTTCTGATATATATTTAGTGGTTCTAATATTTTATATGCTAAAGTTTTTGCTTCTTTTATGGGTTGTTATGTTAATATAATACATTAGAACGAGGAGTTGTGTTGAGACAATTTTGCTTCTTTTGGTTTTAATTTCTATTTATCTCTTCTATTTAGCAGCAGAGAAAGAAGAAGAACAACTCGAGCATGGCACAAACGCTAGCGATGCCTATAGCTCCCTCTCTCGCCCTAATCTCAAACTCCAGACCTCTTTCCAGAGCTGTCTATTTCCCTGTTCTCAACCCTCCCAAGGTAACATAAAACAAACTCTACCTTACATTTCTGAAATTTGTTTGTTTACTTTCGAATTTTTGTGCTCAGGTGAGAGAGTTAAGCATAGAGTGAGCTCGAGTTGGCGGAGTGGAGATTCCGAACAACAAGAGAATTGAGTTCTCGCTACAGTACATCCATGGAATCAGAAGGAGCAGAGCTCGCAAGATTCTCTGCGATATAAGCATGGACAACAAGGTCACTAAGGATCTCAGCGAAGAGGATCTCATCACTCTTAGAGATGAAGTCTCCAAATACGTCATTGAAGGCGATTTGGTTAGTTTCCTTTCGCTTAAACCATTCAATTAATTAAGAAGAAAGTTTAATTTATTGATGTGTTTATTGATTTTCTCAAAGGAGGTTTAATGCGCTGAATATAAGGAGATTGAAGGAGATTCAATGTTACAGAGGATAGGTAGATAGGTAAGTTTGCTGAAGAAGGCAAACGAAATATCAGTGCTATGCGTTGCCGAAGTCGCACTCATCATCTTCTCTACCAAAGGCAAGCTCTTCGAATATTCCAGCGATCCCTGGTTCGTACCTCTTCATTCTCCCTCTCTCTGACCCAATATCACCTTTACTTAATTTCACTGCTCATAACTATACATAATATGGATCTTGATTAATTAGTGAAATTTTAATTTCTGTGTGGAAATTACTTAATTCAGAATGCCACCGATTATGTGTTTTCATTTGTTTCACATTAAGAGTACTATCCACATGCAGTAGTAGGAGTATATATGCTTTTACATTTCCTATTTCCTCTTATATATATGCTTTCTGTGTGTAACAAACTCTGCTTTATGCTTAATTAAATTCTATTAGCTTTCATATTCCTAATTAAGATAGTATTTTGTTGAACCAGATTGGGGTTGGGTGCTTATTAGAGAAGCTAATAAGGCTAATAATTTGAATTTCCTCATATAAAGCTGAAGCTTGCCGGACTTATTTTTCTTCTTGCTTATATTTATATAAATTATATTTAATTTGTTCTTTTTTTGTGGTTTAGTAATGTTTTTTTTTTGAGATAATGCATATTTTAGAATAAGTGAAATGAGAAGAACCGGTTGATTGTAGAAAGAGAAAAAGCTTTTAGCTTTTTTTGAAGTTAAAGATTGGTTTCTGATATATATTTAGTGGCTCTAATATTTTATATGCTAAAGTTTTTGCTTCTTTTATGGGTTGTTATGTTAATATAATACATTGGAATGAGGAGTTGTGTTGAGACAATTTTGCTTTTTTTGGTTTTAATTTCTATTTATCTCTTACTTCTATTTAGCAGCAGAGAAAGAAGAAGAACAACTCGAGCATGGCACAAACGCTAGCGATGCCTATAGCTCCCTCTCTCGCCCTAATCTCAAACCCTAGACCTCTTTCCAGAGCCGTCTATTTCCCTGTTCTCAACCCTCCCAAGGTAACATAAAACAAACTCTACCTTACATTTCTGAAATTTGTTTGTTTACTTTTGAGTTTGTGTGCTCAGGTGAGAGAGTTAAGCATAGAGTGCGCTCGAGTTGGCGGAGTGGAGATTCCGAACAACAAGAATATTGAGTTCTCGCTACAGTACATCCATGGAATCGGAAGGAGCAGAGCTCGCAAGATTCTCTGCAATATAAACATGGACTACAAGGTCACTAAGGATCTCAGCGAAGAGGATCTCATCACTCTTAGAGATGAAGTCTCCAAATACGTCATTGAAGGCGATTTGGTTAGAGTATTTTTATAGAATACGGATTGAATCAAGATGAAGAAGCAAGAACAGAGTTGAGAGCAGTAGATGCGTGGATACTGACTGACAAGCCTTACTCTCATCAATCCATTCATTCGGTAAGCTTCAATCTCCATTCCCAGTTCTTCCCCATCTTGGATCTGTTTTTGGCTATGATATCTTGGTGTTTCAGGTTTCTTTCTTTTCCTAACCCTTATTGATATAGCTACCTGTGCGATTAGGGTTCATGGAAAAGGATGCTGGGAACAAATTTTTTTTGGTCTGATTTGTCAGATTCATTTAAAGATCGGTGGTAGTTCTCAAGAGGAAATCAGCCTAGGCTTCATGTCACTCTGCCGCTCTCTTATCTTGGGAAACAACAAGTTAGGTGGGAATTTTTACGGCGGCCCTGTCCTTTCTCTGTCCCCTTCCATCATGTGACGTGTTTCACTGTTCAGTCCGAATTTCCTGTGATGTAGGTATGTAGTGGTTATGACTTATTTCAGATTCTTTGATATTTGTTTACTTTGATACTCAAGTTTCCTTTCAATTAACAAGATTTGTTTTTGTCCCTGTTTGGGCGTTCTTTTCTGATTCTATTTTGAAAATTGGATTTTTTGTTTCGATATAAGATGTTGTGTTCCAGTAACAGTAATTGTTTTTGGTCCTGTTTATCTGTTCCCTTCTGATTTCCTTCTGAAAATTTGGTGGTTTTATTTGTATTGCTGCTTGTGTGATAGATGAAACAAATGAACTATGATTAGTGTCAACTGATTCAAAAAAGCTCCTCTCTAATCTCACCCCCTGGAAGGAATGTTAGAAGATAACACTTAGAATCATCGGAATGAGGAGTTTAATTGATCATAGGGAGGAGAATGAAGAACATGCTTTTCTTTGGCTTCTAATAATGGATAAAGAAGTTAGTTATTATAGCTATTTTGATAGTTTTGTTGAATAAGTTTATAGGTGTGTAAAAATAAGTTAGTGTATTTATAGGATGCAATTGTATTCACTGGTTTATTGTTTTTTTTTCTGGTTTTCTGATTTTTATGGTATTTTATCTTCTTGATCATTTACTTTCTAAATACATATTTTGTTTTTCTCTTTTATTTATTCCTTTTTTCCTTGTCTGAATCTTTTTTTCCTTCTATTTTCTTGGGTGTTGAACTAAAACCCGTGTCTATTTAAGTGGTGAAGAATTTAGTGGTTGGTGTTCATATCCATTGTTTTCTTTTGCATTGTTAGTGTCTAGAGAAAATGAGCTATTTGGGTGTAGGTGTTAGTCCTGGAACAGCTCCAATGTACCATAGCACAAACCTGAAATTGTTGGATAAGAGGATCAAGATAGCTGAGTTGGTGTTAAGGTTTATGATTCTTGGTCTTGGAGTTGTTGCAGCTGTTCTTATGGAACTGATTCACAAGTGAAGGTGTTTTTCTCCTTTGAGAAGGAAGCTAAATTCACTGATGTTAAGGCTTTGGTGTAAGTATCTATTTATCTATGTTCTATGTTAATTTCTAGCAATAAAAGTGTTGCATGTTTGTTGTCCAAATTCATTAGTTTTTGATGGATTAAAAAACTTTGCAGATTCTTGGTAGTTGCTAATGGTTTGGCTGCTGGATACTCTTTGATTCAAGGACTCCGTTGTGTTGTGAGTTTGGTTAGGGGAAGTGTTCTCTTCAACAAGCCCCTTAGCTTGGGCCATTTTCTCTGCTGATCAGGTACCCTTCTATATTTGAAAGATCACATCGTACTTTTTTTTGTTGTCTTATACATTGTGGTCAAAACACAAGATTATCAAGATTCATCAACATCTTGCTTTTTCCTCAAGCATTTTGTTGCCATATTGATTAATATCATTTATTTTTGTTATAAATTCATTCAAAGACATAATAAAAAAGTAATTTGTCATTATGTCCATAGTGATATAACCTGAGTGGCAATATATATTTTTTTTCTGGTTTTCTTATTTTATGGTATTTTATCTTCTTGATTATTTACTTCTAAATACATATTTTGTTTCTCTCTTTTATTTATTTCTTTTTTCCTTGTCTGAATCTTTTTTTCCTTCTGTTTACTTGGGTGTTGAACACTATAATTAATAAGTGTTGTTGTT
This sequence comes from Arachis stenosperma, assembly GCF_014773155.1. NCBI lineage: Eukaryota > Viridiplantae > Streptophyta > Magnoliopsida > Fabales > Fabaceae > Arachis > Arachis stenosperma. The sequence goes on along the minus strand of NC_080386.1, from coordinate 16,086,855 downwards.
CTGTCTTTTTTTTCACCATTTGCTTCAGATTGGAGCTATTTATCTCTTATATTTCTAACTGTTGTATTATGCCTTTTTATGATTTCAATTTCGAAAAACTATTGTGTTAAAACAGTGGAAAATTCTTTAAACCCTAAAGAATTGTGTTATTTCGATCTGTTTTTGCTTTCCCTAGTTGAAGTGCGAAAAATTGTGTCTTGATTTCGTCCTGGATTGTTGCAAGTTGCTATTCCTTCCCTTTTTTATGATGGGTTTTCTCTATTTTGTGTTTCAGAGAGCCTTGACTTCTAATATTTTTTCTACCTTCCATTCTGTACGGAGTACTCTTATAAATTAATTACTTCAATTGTATCTACTATATCATGATTGATCTTAATTACTTTCTTTTCTCTTGCTCAGGAAGCATAATTTTTGCCTTCCTGTTGTTGCCCCCAGTGAAAGTTTGATATATTTCGCCTTCATTCTTAACTATCCCTTTTTATGAGGCCATATTTTTGTCATTTTTTATCTGTATCTGATCTTCCTAGAGTAAAAAGGAAACAAGTGCCTTAATTAGGATGATGCAAAACACTTAATTCATTAGTATTGCTTGTGCTGTTCTATCATTGGGTTTTAAGGTTTAACGGGTTTCATTGATATTTAATTTGATTGTATGGTAATTAGCTAATTTTAGGTACTTAATTACTTTGGTTAGATAAAGATAACTCTTTATTTACTTCACTTCCTAATTGATTAATTTTTATTTGGAGATTAAAGAAATATACCTGTGTTGTACATAGATGCATACTTCTTTTAGGTTTGTTAGTTAAAACCTGGCTAATTTTTTGGTTCTAGCAGCAATTGGAACAGAAGCATGTGAAAAAAAACACAAATGAAAGTGAGACACATAATAAGATCTATATACAATCCATATAAAAACACTTCAAATGCTCTCTGAATATCCTAGAAATTGTAGGCATCAGATTGGATTTGGTTTTCTAATATGTAATTCATAGTAGCTTTGAATAATTTTGATTCTTTTTCTGAACTCTGTCTTCATGAAGAGAGATTCTTTTTTGATTTTCTGTTAGGTTCTTCGTTTTCAGTATGCAGTGATTTTATTAGAGTTTGCAATTGTGTTCCTGATTTCCCATTGGGGTTTGCGTGTTTTAAATCTGAGTTTTGTAATTTTCCGTTGATTTTAATACTCAATTTTCTATAATGTACACTGAACTATTGAGCTATTAATACTCATACACACTTGATTTAGGGTAGGATTTAGGGAGGGAGATGATTTGTGGGAGTGATTGCTGATTGGAATATGGGTCAAATTGAAAAGCTAGATTTGTGGTCATGGAGATGTCTTTTTGCTTTCATTATGGCAATTGTGAGGTGATCCAATAGCTTCGACAGGTTAGTAGGCATTAGATTTATTTAAGTTTTCTTATGATGTATTCATTTATTGGGACCCTTGCTCTATTGGGTCTTTCTTTTCTTCAATTTGTTGTTGAAAAAAGCTACAGCAATAATATAAGTATAATGTCTAAAATTAGTTTGAGTATTTAAAGTATATAACTATAAGTTCTGGAATAAATTTAGAAATAATGAAGTTTATTACAGTGCACAAAATGAGTTAAATAAACATTATTATTAGAAAACTGTCTCGTGGGATTGCTGATAATTTGGATGACCCAAAATACAAGCATTACAAATATTGGTCTAACCCCTTAGAAACAAGGTGAGATCCTATACTTAATTGCTTTAGTAAACATTTTGTAGAAGTTGCACACAAGAAGACTGCCAATCTAGAATTTGACTATTGTAGGCACATAGCTACTACGTAATTAATCATTTTATTACCTTGGTTTGGGGCATTGATAGATTCCTGCTTTTGCTATCTTCTATAATGTCGTATCCTGCTGTCTTTTAAAATCCGTAGTTTATTCATACTACTTCTCTTTATGGTTTGTGTTATATTTTTGTTCTGCTGCTACAGATTACCACATGCTCCAAATATGGAGATTTACTCTATGTATGGGGTCGGGATTCCAACGTAAAGAGTCTATGTTTATAAGTCAACCTTCCAATCGGAATGCTACATTCCGTTTCAGATTGACACATCAGCAATTGGTGGAGATGAGGACTCTTTTTTAAAGGATGGAGTTTATAATGCCAATTGGGATGAAACCGTTCCTGTTTTAAGCGCTGGTTTCATTTGTGCAAGAGGCTGGCGGGAAAAAACCCGCTTTAATCCTTCAAGCATCTAAACGTTCGTAAGGGAGTATGAAGACGCTGCTCCGGCTAATCTTCTCGAAGGAAGGGGAACCCAGAGTGGTGCTCATGTTGATATATTGGAGAACTTTGCACTTATTGAAGATATTATACGAGTAGCAGCAGGGGCCTCTGGTGAGGACTTAGGTAGACATAGAGTTCACTCAGATTTTCAAAGGGTTTCAAAATATTAACTCTCAGTGCAATAAATGTTCCGGCTGGCAGTTGTTCCTTTATTAAATTATTTTTTACTTTTCGGATTATAAATACTCATTGTTACCTTAGTTTAACATGAGTATTACCCATGAGGTTATAAACAGTTACCCATGAGGTTATAAAGAACTGTTGTTAGGAATTAAATGGAAATGTGCACTAATCTTTGATCATTTTAGCATTGGTATTGTGACACCAAACTAATCATTTCTATGTGTTAGTGAGTTTTCTGAAATGTTACCTGTTCTATATGTTTATGTTTTGGATTAATTTTAAGACACTTATCAGTTGTATCATATTATTAATAATTTCCTCTTTTGGTGCATGTGTTTATCTTCTTTTGATAGTGTTCCTACTAAGGCATATACTTAAAGTGTTGACAAGGATATGTGTATACCACAAAATCAGTCATGATTTTCTATTCGATTGATTGTTTTTTTATTGGATAAAGTAATTTAAAAAATATTTAGATCTTATTAGTTCTCTCTCGTGTCAATTTGAGTGTCAATTTGAGAGTCAAATACGCAATTCTCTAAATACACAATTGTGATATTAATGGCACAATTATAAATAAAAATTTTTAACAAGAAAAAAAATTTAGGACACCATGTATTATTAACGTATATTAGAATAACATTAATTTATAGATATTTGTTTGAATCTACATAACAATATAATTTTGTTATTTTAAAACACAAGGAGTTGTATTAACATTATATGCATAATCAAATTATTAGTTAATAAGTTGTTTTCGAGTGGATTAATAACTTCGTTCACTTATCATATTTTTCAGGCTCTTGTGATTCAATTCGAACAGTTTACTTATGAATAGTTGATTTGCTGTAGAATATGTTTAACTATATATTTTATAATAATAACTCTGTTCTTATTGTGTTAGGATAATTACTTGCATTTGAGATGTTAGGTCAATAAATTTGCGACTTGCGTATGTGTATGAAATTTTTTTTAAACTTGATATTATTTGTTTAGGTTCAAGTATGAAACTAAAGCAATTTTTACTCTTTTGATTACTGATGATTTTTCTCAATTTTGACTCTTATTTATCTCAATGTTAGAAGATTTAATTTTATGCATTTGAATAATAATATATTTTTGTTGTAATACGTGAAAAACCCTATAAAATCTTATACGGTTCAATTTCAATTGCTCCCTTCCTTAAATTTTAATGCGATGAAAGAATTCTTTTTATATACATAAATTATATTGGTTTTTGTTCTTATTTATGTTTATCTTCTTAATTGTGTTGTTTATATTTTTAAGTTGTATTTGTTGTTGCATAATTTATGAAGTTGAACAAGATACAATGTTCTATGAGACAGGATTTCTATAGCCAATTCTAAGACGTGCTCATCAAAATTAATGTTTTGAAAAGTAACGATACTTATGCAACTATGAAGAGTTAGGAAAAAATACTTATGTATTGAGTAGTGATAGAGTAAACAAATCTGTTACATTTAGTTAAGAATTAAACAACAAAAGTACTTTTTATTAACTTAAAAAGTGACAATCCAAAAACATTGAGAAGAACCGAAATTTTCAACCCGTGCAATGCACGGGTCTTCTGCTAGTATATATATATATATATATATATATATATATATATTGTGTGTGTACTCTATAATTATTTTGGGAATGGGCACTAGTGTCCTTAGCCGTCTTAGTGTGTTACTATAGATTGCAATAATAGATTCTGATAAGGCTTTCTGATATGTTTTTTTTATTATATCTTTTTATTCAGATAATATTAATTTTAATATTTGAATCTATTGTAGTAATAGAGTAAATATATATATTTTCCTTTAGTTTATTGGAATAATAATAATATCTGGTATAGCATGCGTCATGCTGCCAAAACACTTATATCGCTACCAGAATAGATGATGATTCAGCTGTATTTTTGTTATGCAGTTAGTTCATACTTTAAAAAGGTTCCTGTAAAGTCGATACTGATTAATGAACAAAAGAAGTTGGTAGAAATGTAGAAGTAGAATGGTAATTGAGGTTCAATATTTATCATGGATTAAGAAAAAAGCCTCCTCTTTAAGAACACAAAATCTAACGTTTGGTTCTTTTCCTGGTCATAGTTCTAACTTCTAAATTATTCATGATTATTGCATTTGATGGGACAGACACATGTTTTTGTTCTTTTGGGCTTACACTCAACCAGTTCCTGATAAAAGAGTTACTACTAAGCCCTGATGCAATAAATCAATATTAAGGCCCAAAGATATTTAAGGTTTGGGTTTTCATAACAAGGCCAAAATCTGAATAGGTCGTTTCGGAGAAGAAGTACTTCAAACAAAAAAATGAAAACAAACGCTTCACAAAGAATTCTCTTCTAGCCCATCATGGCATTGTCCAAAAAAAAAAGAAAAGAATTCTCTTTATATTAGAACATTTTTTGTGTGGATCTCGTAATTATTGAGAAACACTCTAATGCCTCGCTGATTACTACAATGGCTATGTGATGTATCAATGTTTAGATTGTCACCAAAAGGGGTGGCAAATGGGCCAAAATTTACCGAGCCAATCTTTGTAATTTGTCAAAAAGGATGAGTAAGGTTAAAAATTTAATACTGCTAAATTTAGAATATTTGTCTAACTCGTACCGCTTAATCTGTGAGTTTTGATGGAACGGGCAGATTTTTATGTTGGGTTAGATATTTTTTTGTCCAGTCTATTTTTCATTAATCTGTGAGTTTTGCCCATCGATTCGCTTCTGTCGTTATGGGTGTTGTACTTCGCCAAACTAGGATTTTTGAAAAATCCAAATCTAGCTCCCACCGTACCAGATTTGCCTGACCTGCTCCCTTTTGGCAACCCCTCCACCCTCTTGCCGTTAGGGTCAACCCCGGTCTCCTTCCATGCTTGATTTCGCCATTCAATAAACGTGGCTCTATCCAATTAAGCTAGCAAATTATCAAACTGAGCCACCTCCAACTCTGCTTGAATTTTCTTTTTGAGTCTATTTGCAAAGATGCACATGAGAGCCTCTGTTCCCAGGTTTCTCTGCGTTCGAACTGCAGACTTAAACTCTTGCTTATACTAAGCAACGTCCTCCACCTGTTTCACCTCTAGTAACAGAGCCATGGGGTTGAGAGCAGCTCCAGGTTAAAAACATTTCAATAAGTCCTCTTTGAATCGTCTCCATGTCTAAAATGGTGTGTATTCTTCCCACCACTCCATCCATGCGAGATCTTCTCCCTCCAAAGCAAGAGTGACAAAGTCCATTCTTTCTGCCAGAGCCACCTGGGTGATACGAAAATACCTTTCCATCTCACCAGCCAGCCATTTACATCATCTCCCGAGAAGATGGGAATGTCAAGCTTCCTGGTAGGCTCAAATCTCCTCTGTTCTGTTTCACCTTCATTATTGCCGCCACCTCTGCCTTCTGAACCTTCTCCATCTCCCTTGTTTCTCCCTTCAGCCACGTTTCTTCCCTGGTCATGGTGTTGTTGTGAAAGCATTTTCCTCACCTGTCTTAGTAGGTTGGTGGATAAGAGTTCAAATGATCAGTTTTGAGTTTCCAATGAACGATTCTGGCCTCCCTCATCTCCTCCATTTGCTTCTCCAAAACTTCCAACCTCGACTTCATGGCAGCTCGCGTGGAAACCATGCATAGAACACCTAAGATCGGTGCTCTGATACCAGTTGTTACACTGGTATTTATTTTAATAGAAATACAGAAATACAATAGAATAGTAAAAGATAATAGAAGAATTTCGAGAGTTCTCTTCTCTCCTAGCCTAGACCTTTCCAAATCTTTTCCTACCTCTCACCTAATCAGCTCCTTCTTTTATTGCATTCCCTAAATTAATTATCATAATTAGCATTCAACTCATATGATTACACATTTCTCCTGCCTTATTATTCCTCTCTTTTCTTTATTGCTTCTTCTAGATTAATGATAAGGTAAAGGGATTATTTTCTTTCCTTTTTAAGCTGCCTTGGCTACTGACTCAGCATTATCTCTCTCTCTCTCTCTCTCTCTCTCTCTCTCTCTCTCTCTCTCTCTCTCTCTCTCTCTCCCCAGGGTATGTAACACTTTGTTGCTGCACTTTTTTCCTCCTCTTTCTATTGATTTTGCAGTACTCTATATATTTTTTAGAAGGTAAAATAAGAAGGAAAAGACGAATAAGAAGCAGAAGAAGATGAAGAGGAGAAAGAGAAAGAGTTTTGAATTATGCAGAATTTATCAGTACAAATCCACCGAAAATTTTTAAACAATACACCTAAATATCTTAGTTTTACCGCGAAATTTACTGCAACTACACAAAAATATTTTCTCTAATGCTGTATTTTTTTTCTTCTTTTTTTCCTTATTTCTGTTTTTCTTTTAGTTGAATGAATGTAGGTTCATCCTCTTCCAAGTAATTTTGCAGCATTATGTGTTTCTTCTTTTTTATTTGATTTTTTTTCTTTTATTCTTGTTAAGAAAGAGTAAAACAAGAAGAAAGTTGAAAATGTAAAACAAGAAAAGAAAGATGAATAAGAAAAAAAAGGAAGAAGATGGTGATGATGATAAAAAAAAGAAGCATTAGAAGACGAGGAGGAGGAAGAAGAAGAGTTTCGAATTATGCAGAATTTATCAGTACAAATTCATCGAAAATTCTTAAATACACCTAAATATCTTAGTTTTACCCTGAAATTTGCTGTAACTACACAAATTGAGAAAATTTTATGGCAAAAATTTTGGATCAGGCAACGTTATTAATATAGCAAAATTTCTACGATAACGATAACAATAACGATAACGACGATACATATAAGACGACGACGATGCTATAACAATGATGATCATGATGATGAAGATGATGGACGAGAAGGAGAAAAATGAATAAGAATAAAAAAGTCCAACGAAAAAAGGAGGAGGAGGAGGAGGAAGAGGTGTAAGAAGAAGAAGATGACTATAACAAATGAGAAAAAAAAAAGAGAAGAAGAAGAAGATGACGAAGTGTAAAGAGAAGAAGAAGAAGGAGGAGGAGGAGAAGAACTTGGCAGGTCGCGTGAATGTAAATGACTTGTATGTGTAAATAACTTGTATATGAAGAATAATTAATTTAGAAAATGCATGAACATGCTGTTATTGAAGCTGTAGAATCTTATCCAGAAGCTTCTATTTTTGGGTTGGCTTTTGATTGGGTGTAAGTTTTGAACCAACTCCTATCTAATTGATGAAAATTTTAGCTAACCATTATATTGGCTCATGACTTGCTCCTATCCCCTTACTGAATCCACGAGGAAGAAAATCTTGGAGTTATCGTTCTAAAACTAGGTTGCAGAAGACTGATATGGTGAGACTCATAACTAATCTTGGTTACGGGGTTTAGTTTCTACTCAAGCAGATAGCAATGTTCCATCTTTATTTAAAATAGCAACACCTCAACTTTCCCTTCTCCTCCTTTTCTTGTGTACATGATAAAACAACAAAACCTTATCCCACTAGGTGGAGCCGGTTTCTTGTGTACATAAATATAATGAAAATATAAAGACTGAATTAACGTCTTACATAAGAGTATAAGACACCATCCAAACTAACAGCAAACTATTAGACATAATGAAGCATTTCAAAATTCAAAGCTTTGCTGGTCCCTTGGGGTGTTGTATGACTATGTAATTGTAGGCATCCAGGGTCAGAAAATCATCCAGTGTTGGAGCAGTGCACTGCCTTTTGAAGATCTTGCAAGCCTCCTTATACATTCCCTTCTTGAATTTATCTTTTCCCACCTCACTTTCATCCTAGCCATCTCTTCCTCAACCACTCGGCTGAAGAGCTCCTTGCTCACTCTTACTCCGAGTCCATCCCCATCCAACTCCACTCCATACTTGATCCACTGCCAGTTCTGCACCCTGCTAATCTCAGCAGTGGCAGCATCTTCCATGAGGTTGTAAAGAGGAACTGAACCAGATCCAGTGAGCCATGCCGCCACATACTGAATACCGACACGTGTATTCAAGCGGAGACCATCCATTGTACGTACACCTCTAGGTATTTGCAAGAGGTCTTCTTCAGTTATGCTTGCAGCATCATCGCGCTTCGCGTCCTTGATCTGATTAGGAGCATTGCCCATGTTGTTGTTAAAAACCTCCACACAGGCTGGTATCAGACCGGGGTGTGCTGCCCATGTTCCGTCGTGCCCTGCCTTTACTTCTCTTAGTTTGTCCTTCCTTACCAGTTCCAGTGCTGCCTCATTAGCAGCTGGATCATCTCTAATTGGAATTTGAGCTGCCTGGTAAAGAATATAAACTTAAGAAACATTTTCAACAAAAAACCACCTTCATGTATGGCTTGCCTCAATTTGGTTTAAACAGTTTCAGCTAAATTTTCAATCTAGCCTTGTGTTTGTTATCCTTAATGTTCAATTTGATACTAGTCAGTTAGCATCTAAATTATATAGTCCATATACCCTTCACTTAAAAGTTAGAACTACCACTAGAAATTAAGAATGCTGCATAGTAGTAAACTCTGGTCAGCTTCAAAATTTCATGTGAACTTAACATGTTATACTTTGATTTCAATTTGGTGCGCGAAATTGTGAACAATACTTTTCACAACTCTCATAATCCCCGGTCATGAACCCCAAAAACTTGGTAGTTCAATCCCATGGCATTACACAACTTCGCACAACTAACCAGCAAGTGCACTGGGTCGTCCAAGTAATACCTTACGTGAGTAAGGGTCGATCCCACGGAGATTGTTAGTATGAAGCAAGCTATGGTCATCTTGCAAATCTTAGTCAGGCAGACTCAAATGTATATGGTGATGAACGAAAATAACATAAAAGATAAAGATAGAGATACTTATGTATATCATTGGTAGGAACTTCAGATAAGCGCATGAAGATGCCTTCCCTTCCGTCTCTCTGCTTTCCTACTGTCTTCATCCAATCCTTCTTACTCCTTTCCATGGCAAGCTCGTGTAGGGTTTCACCGTTGTCAATGGCTACCTCCCATCCTCTCAGTGAAAGCGATTGTATATGCTCTGTCACGGCATAGCGGAATTCAGCTGTCGGTTCTCGGTCAGGCCGGAATAATATCCATCGATACTTTTGCGTCTGTCACTAACGCCCCGCCTGCTAGGAGTTTGAAGCACGTCACAGTCATTCAGTCATTGAATCCTACTCAGAATACCACAGACAAGGTTAGACCTTCCGGATTCTCTTGAATGCTGCCATCAGTTCTCGCCTATACCACGAAGACTCCGATTAAAGAATCCAAGAGATAAACACTAGAGCCTTGGTTGCTTGTAGAACAAGAGTGGTTGTCAGTCACCTTGTTCATAAGTGAGAATGATGATGAGTGTCACGGATCATCACATTCATCAAGTTGAAGAACAAGTGATATCTTGGAACAAGAACAAGCGGAATTGAATGGAAGAACAATAGTAATTGCATTAATACTCGAGGTACAGCAGAGCTCCACACCTTAATCTATGGTGTGTAGAAACTCCACCGTTGAAAATACATAAGCATAAGGTCTAGGCATGGCCGAATGGCCAGCCTCCCAATGATCTAAGATAGCATAAACACGAAGATAGCTACCCCGATATCTCAATACAATAGTAAAAGGTCCTACTTATAGAAAACTAGTAGCCTAGGGTGTACAGAGATGAGTAAATGACATAAAAATCCACTTCCGGGCCCACTTGGTGTGTGCTTGGGCTGAGCAATGAAGCAATTTCGTGTAGAGACTCTTCTTGGAGTTAAACGCCAGCTTTTATGCCAGTTTGGGCGTTTAACTCCCATTTAGGTGCCAGTTCCGGCGTTTAACGCTGGAATTTCTTGAGGTGACTTTGAACGCCGGTTTGGGCCATCAAATCTTGGGCAAAGTATGGACTATCATATATTGCTGGAAAGCCCAGGATGTCTACTTTCCAACGCCGTTGAGAGCGCGCCAATTGGGCTTCTGTAGCTCCAGAAAATCTACTTCGAGTGCAGGGAGGTCAGAATCCAACAGCATCTGCAGTCCTTTTTAGTCTCTGAATCAGATTTTTGCTCAGGTCCCTCAATTTCAGCCAGAAAATACCTGAAATCACAGAAAAACACACAAACTCATAGTAAAGTCCAGAAAAGTGAATTTTAACTAAAAACTAATAAAAATACTAAAAACTAACTAGATCATACCAAAACATACTAAAAACAATGCCAAAAAGTGTATAAATTATCCGCTCATCACAACACCAAACTTAAATTGTTGCTTGTCCTCAAGCAACTGAAAATCAAATAAGATAAAAAGAGAATATGCAATGAATCCCAAAAACATCTATGAAGATCAGTATTAATTAGATGAGCGGGGCTTTTAGCTTTTTGCCTCTGAACAGTTTTGGCATCTCACTCTATCCTTTGAAATTCAGAATGGTTGGCTTCTTTAGGAACTCAGAATCCAGATAGTGTCATTGATTCTCCTAGTTAAGTATAATGATTCTTGAACACAGCTACTTTATGAGTCTTGGCCGTGGCCCAAAGCACTCTGTCTTCCAGTATTACCACCGGATACATACATGCCATAGACACATAATTGGGTGAACCTTTTCAGATTGTGACTCAGCTTTGCTAAAGTCCCCAATTAGAGGTGTCCAGGGTTCTTAAGCACACTCTTTTTGCTTTGGATCACAACTTTATTCTTTCTTTTTCTTTCTTTTTTTTTTCTTTCTCTTTTTTTTCGGTTTTTTTTTTTGTATTCACTGCTTTTTCTTGCTTCAAGAATCATTTTCAATGATTTTTCAGATCCTCAGTAACATGTCTCCTTTTTCATCATTCTTTCAAGAGCCAACCTTCATGAACCACAAATTCAAGATACATATGCACTGTTTAAGCATACATTCAGAGAACAAGAGTATTGCCACCACATCAAAATAATTAAACTATTATAAAATTCAAAATTCATGCAATTCTTTCCTTTTTTCTCAATTAAGCACGTTTTTATTCAAGAAAGGTGATGGATTCATAGAACATTCATAACTTTAAGGCATAGACACTAAGACACTAATGATCACAAGACACAAACATGGATAAACATAAGCATATAATTCGAAAAACAGAAGAATAAAGAACAAGGAAATTAAAGAACGGGTCCACCTTAGTGATGGCGGCTCTTTCTTCCTCTTGAAGATCCTATGGAGTGCTTGAGCTCCTCAATGTCTCTTCCTTGTCTTTGTTGCTCCTCCCTCATGATTCTTTGGTCTTCTCTAATTTCATGAAGGATGATGGAGTGTTCTTGATGCTCCACCCTTAGTTGTCCCATGTTGGAACTCAATTCTCCTAGGGAGGTGTTCAGTTGCTCCCAATAGTTTTGTGGAGGAAAGTGCATCCCTTGAGGTATCTCAGGGATCTCATGATGAGAGGGGTCTCTTGTGTGCTCCATCCTTTTCTTGGTGATGGGCTTGTCCTCATCAATGGGGGTGTCTCCTTCTATGTCAACTCCAACTGAATAACAGAGGTGACAAATGAGATGAGGAAAGGCTAGCCTTGCCAAGGTGGAAGACTTGTCCGCCACCTTATAAAGCTCTTGGGCTATAACTTCATGAACTTCCACTTCTTCTCCAATCATGATGCTATGAATCATGATGGCCCGGTCTAGAGTAACTTCGGACCGGTTGCTAGTGGGAATGATTGAGCGTTGAATGAACTCCAACCATCCTCTAGCCATGGGTTTGAGGTCATGCCTTCTCAATTGAACCGGCTTGCCTCTTGAATCTCTCTTCCATTGTGCGCCCTCTTCACATATGACTGTGAGGACTTGGTCCAACCTTTGATCAAAGTTGACCCTTCTTGTGTAAGGATGTTCATCTCCTTGCATCATAGGCAAGTTGAACGCTACCCTCACACTTTCCGGACTGAAATCCAAGTATTTCCCCCGAACCATAGTAAGATAATTCTTTGGATTCGGGTTCACACTTTGATCATGGTTCTTGGTGATCCATGCATTGGCATAGAATTCTTGAACCATCAAGATTCCGACTTGTTGAATGGGGTTGGTAAGCACTTCCCAACCTCTTCTTCGGATCTCATGGCGGATCTCTGGATATTCACCCCTTTTGAGTGAAAAGGAGACCTCGGGGATCACCTTCTTCAAGGCCACAACTTCATAGAAGTGGTCTTGATGCACCCTTGAGATGAATCTATCCATCTCCCATGACTCGGAGGTGGAGGCTTTTGTCTTCCCTTTCCTCTTTCTAGAGGTTTCTCCGGCCTTGGATGCCATAAATGGTTATGGAAAAACAAAAAGCAATGCTTTTACCACACCAAACTTAAAATGTTTGCTCGTCCTCGAGCAAAAGAAGAAAGAAGAGAGTAGAAGAAGAAGAAACGATGGAGAAGGGGATGGCTTTGTATTCGGCCAAAGAAGGGGAGAAGTGGTGTTTAGGTTGTGTGAAAATGAAGGAATGAAGAAGGGTATTTATAGGAGAGAGGGGAGATGGAGTTCGGCCATTATGGGTGGGTTTGGGAGGGAAAGTGGTTTGAATTTGAAGGGTGAGGTTGGTGGGGTTTTGTGAAGGATGGGTGTGAGTGGTGAAGAGAAAGATGGGATATGATAGGTGAGGGGTTTTTGGGGAAGAGGTATTGAGGTGATTGGTGAAAGGGGGAAGAAGAGAGAGAGTGGTGGTGGGGTAGGTGGGGGTCCTGTGGGGTCCACAGATCCTGTGGTGTCAAGGAAATGTCATCCCTGCACCAAATGGCACCAAAATCCACGTTTTGAGCCATTTCTGGCGTTAAACGCCGGGCTGATGCCCATTCCTGGCGTTTAACGCCAGGTTCTTGCCCTTTTCTGGTGTTTAACGCCAGTCTGGTGCCCCTTTCTGGCGTTAAACGCCCAGAATAGTGCCAGACTGGGCGTTAAACGCCCAACTACTAGGCTTACTGGCGTTTGAACGCCAGCAACATCTTCCTCCAGGGTGTGCTATTTTTCTTCCTGTTTTTCATTTTGTTTTTGCTTTTTTCATTGATTTTGTGACTTCTCATGATCATCAACCTACAAAAAAGATAAAATAACAAAAGGAAATAGTTAATTATAAAACATTGGGTTGCCTCCCAACAAGCGCTTCTTTAATGTCATTAGCTTGACAGAGGACTCTCATGGAGCCTCACAGATATTCAGAGCAATGTGGGAACCTCCCAACACCAAACTTAGAGTTTGAATGTGGGGGTTCAACACCAAACTTAGAGTTTGGTTGTGGCCTCCCAACACCAAACTTAGAGTTTGACTGTGGGGGCTCTGTTTGGCTCTGTTTTGAGAGAAGCTCTTCATGCTTCTTCTCCATGGTGACAGAGGGATATCCTAGAGCCTCAAACACCAAGGATTTTTCATTCACTTGAATGATCAGTTCACCTTTATCAACATCAATCAGCCTTTGCTGTGGCTAGGAAGGGTCTGCCAAGGATGATGGATTCATCCATGCACTTCCCAGTCTCTAGGACTATGAAATCAGTAGGGATGTAATGGTCTTCAACTTTTACCAGAACATCCTCTACAAGTCCATGAGCTTGTTTTCTTGAGTTGTCTGCCATCTCTAGTGAGATTTTTGCAGCTTGCACCTCAAAGATCCCTAGCTTCTCCATTACAGAGAGAGGCATGAGGTTTACACTTGACCCTAAGTCACACAGGGCCTTCTTGAAGGTCATGGTGCCTATGGTACAAGGTATGGAAAACTTCCCAGGATCTTGTCTCTTTTGAGGTAATTTCTGCCTAGACAAATCATCCAGTTCTTTGGTGAGCAAAGGAGGTTCATCCTCCCAAGTCTCATTTCCAAATAACTTGTCATTTAGCTTCATGATTGCTCCAAGGTATTTAGCAACTTGCTCTTCAGTGACATATTCATCCTCTTCAGAGGATGAATACTCATCAGAGCTCATGAAAGGCAGAAGTAAGTCCAATGGAATCTCTATGGTCTCATTTTGAGCCTCAGATTTCCATGGTTCCTCATTGGGGAACTCAGAGGAGGTTGGTGCACGCCCATTGAGGTCTTCCTCAGTGGCGTCCACCTCCTCTCTTTCCTCTCCATATTCGGCCATGGTTATGGCTTTGCACTCTCCTTTTGGATTTTCTTCTGTATTACTTGGGAGAGTACTAGGAGGGAGTTCAGTAACTTTCTTGCTCAGCTGTCCCACTTGTGCCTCCAAATTCCTAATGGAGGACCTTGTTTCAGTCATGAAACTTTGAGTGGTTTTGATTAGATCAGAGACCATTGTTGCTAAGTCAGAAGTATTCTGCTTAGAACTCTCTGTCTGTTGCTGAGAAGATGATGGAAAAGGCTTGCCATTGCTAAACCTGTTTCTTCCACCATTATTGTTATTGAAACCTTGTTGAGGTCTCTCTTGATTCTTCCATGAGAAATTTGGGTGATTTCTCCATGAAGAATTATAGGTGTTTCCATAGGGTTCTCCTAGGTAATTCACCTCTTCCATTGAAGGGTTCTCAGGATCATAGGCTTCTTCTTCAGATGAAGCATCCTTAGTACTGCTTGGTGCATTTTGCATTCCAGACAGACTCTGAGAAATCAGATTGACTTGTTGAGTCAATATCTTATTCTGAGCCAGAATGGCATTCAGAGCATCAATCTCGAGAACTCCTTTCTTCTGACTAGTCCCATTATTCACAGGATTCCTTTCAGAAGTGTACATGAATTGGTTATTTGCAACCATTTCAATGAGCTCTTGAGCCTCTGTAGGCGTCTTCTTCAGATGAAGAGATCCTCCAGCAGAGCTATCCAAAGACATCTTGGATAGTTCAGAGAGACCATCATAGAAAATACCTATGATGCTCCATTCAGAAAGCATGTCTGAGGGACATTTTCTGATTAATTGTTTGTATCTTTCCCAAGCTTCATAGAGGGATTCTCCATCCTTCTGTCTGAAGGTTTGGACTTTCACTCTAAGCTTACTCCATTTTTGAGGTGGAAAGAACTTTGCCAAGAAGGCATTGACTAGCTTTTCCCAAGAGTCCAGGCTATCTTTAGGTTGTGAGTCCAACCATATTCTAGCTCTGTCTCTTACAGCAAAAGGGAATAGCATCAGTCTGTAGACCTCAGGGTCAACCCCATTAGTCTTGACTGTGTCACAGATTTGCAAGAACTCAACTAAAAACTGATGAGGATCTTCCATTGGAAGTCCATGGAATTTGCAATTCTGTTGCATTAGAGAAACTAATTGAGGCTTAAGCTCAAAGTTGTTTGCTCCAATGGCAGGGATAGAGATGCTTCTCCCATAGAAGTTGGGAGTAGGTGCAGTAAAGTCACCCAGCACCTTCCTTGCATTGTTCGCATTGTTATTGTTTTCGGCTGCCATGTGTTCTTCTTCTTTGAAGAATTTGGTCAGGTCCTCTAAAGAGAGTTGTGCTTTGGCTTCTCTTAGCTTTCTCTTCAAGGTTCTTTCAGGTTCAGGATCAGGCTCAACAAGAATGCTTTTGTCTTTGCTCCTGCTCATAAGAAAGAGAAGGGAACAAGAAAATGTGGAATCCTCTATGTCACAGTATAGAGATTCCTTGAGGTGTCAGAGGAACAAAAAAAATAGAAGAAAGAAGGTAGAAGAATTCGAACTTGATTAGATAGAGTTCGAATTGTGCATTAAGAAGGAGTAGTACTCCAAAAATAGAAGGATGTGAGAAGGAGGGAAGAGAATTTTCGAAAATTAATTAGAAAGATGTCAAAAACATTTTTTAAAAATTGATTGATAATTTTCAAAAATTGAAAGTGGAAAAGAAATCAAGTGATTTTTGAAAAAATTTTGAAATTAGAAGTTAAAAAGATTTGATTGAAAACTATTTTGAAAAAGATGTGATTAAAAAGATTTGATTGAAAAGTTATGGTTTTAAAAATATGTGATTGAGAAGATATGATTTGAAAAACAATTTTAAAAAGATTTGATTTTAAAAATTAATGACTTGCCTAACAAGAAAAGATATGATTCAAACATTAAACCTTTCTCAACAGAAAAGGCAACATACTTGAAATGTTCAATCAAATCATTAATTGTTAGTAAGTATCTTTGAAAAAGGAAAGAAATTGATTTTGAAAACATTTGATTGAAAAGATATGATTTGAAAAAGATTTGATTTTGAAAAACTTTGAAAACTTGAAAAAAATTGATTTGAAAACAAAATCTTCCCCCTTTGCCATCCTGGCGTTAAACGCCCAGAATGGCCTCCATTCTGGCGTTTAACGCCCAAAATGCTACCTCTTTGGGCGTTAAACGCCCAACCAGGTACCCTGGCTGGCGTTTAAACGCCAGTCTGTCTTCTTCACTGGGCGTTTTGAACGCCCAGCTTTTTCTGTATAATTCCTCTGCAGCA
The DNA here is from genome assembly GCF_014773155.1 of Arachis stenosperma. NCBI lineage: Eukaryota > Viridiplantae > Streptophyta > Magnoliopsida > Fabales > Fabaceae > Arachis > Arachis stenosperma. The sequence continues at coordinate 16,070,085 of NC_080386.1, read as the reverse complement.
TGTTCTGAATCTTCAATTCTTTGTATTATTGACTTGAAAAGACACAAATAAAAAATATTTTTGGATTTTTTTAATAATCAAAATGCAACAAGAATGAAATAACAATGCATGCAAGACACCAAACTTAGCAGTTTGTATACTACTGACACTATATGAGACACATAAACACTCAAGCCAAAAGAATTCAAAGATCAGAGTAAGAAATCATCAAGAATTATTTGAAGATCCTTAAGATACATGAATGTATGCAATTGACACCAAACTTAAGATGAGACTAGTGTCTCAACAAGGAACATAACATACTTTTTTGGTTTTTATGAAATTTTTTGATTTTTTTTGTGTTTTTCGAAAATTAAGTGGAGAAAGATATCAAAATTCTTAATGAGAATTCCAGGAATCAGTGCAATGTTAGTCTAAGACTCCGGTCCAGGAATTAGACATGGCTTCACAGCCAGCCAAGCTTTCAAAGAAAGCTTCGGTCCAAAATACTAGACATGGCCAAAGGCCAGCCAAGCCTTAGCAGATCACTGCTCCAAAAGCAAGATTGATAAAAATCAACAAGCTCTTGTGATGATAAGTTGAAACCTCGGTCCAATGAAATTAGACATGGCTTCTCAGCCAGCCAGATGTCAACAAATCATCATGAAACTCTAGAATTCATCTTCAAGAATTTCGAAAAAAAAATACCTAATCTAAGCAACAAGATGAACCGTCAGTTGTCCAAACTGAACAATCCCCGGCAACGGCGCCAAAAACTTGGTGCGCGAAATTGTGAACAATACTTTTCACAACTCTCATAATCCCCGGTCATGAACCCCAAAAACTTGGTAGTTCAATCCCATGGCATTACACAACTTCGCACAACTAACCAGCAAGTGCACTGGGTCGTCCAAGTAATACCTTACGTGAGTAAGGGTCGATCCCACAGAGATTGTTAGTATGAAGCAAGCTATGGTCATCTTGCAAATCTTAGTCAGGCAGACTCAAATGTATATGGTGATGAACGAAAATAACATAAAAGATAAAGATAGAGATACTTATGTATATCATTGGTAGGAACTTCAGATAAGCGCATGAAGATGCCTTCCCTTCCGTCTCTCTGCTTTCCTACTGTCTTCATCCAATCCTTCTTACTCCTTTCCATGGCAAGCTCGTGTAGGGTTTCACCGTTGTCAATGGCTACCTCCCATCCTCTCAGTGAAAGCGATTGCATATGCTCTGTCACGGCATAGCGGAATTCAGCTGTCGGTTCTCGGTCAGGCCGGAATAATATCCATCGATACTTTTGCGTCTGTCACTAACGCCCCGCCTGCTAGGAGTTTGAAGCACGTCACAGTCATTCAGTCATTGAATCCTACTCAGAATACCACAGACAAGGTTAGACCTTCCGGATTCTCTTGAATGCTGCCATCAGTTCTCGCCTATACCACGAAGACTCCGATTAAAGAATCCAAGAGATAAACACTAGAGCCTTGGTTGCTTGTAGAACAAGAGTGGTTGTCAGTCACCTTGTTCATAAGTGAGAATGATGATGAGTGTCACGGATCATCACATTCATCAAGTTGAAGAACAAGTGATATCTTGGAACAAGAACAAGCGGAATTGAATGGAAGAACAATAGTAATTGCATTAATACTCGAGGTACAGCAGAGCTCCACACCTTAATCTATGGTGTGTAGAAACTCCACCGTTGAAAATACATAAGCATAAGGTCTAGGCATGGCCGAATGGCCAGCCTCCCAATGATCTAAGATAGCATAAAACACGAAGATAGCTACCCCGATATCTCAATACAATAGTAAAAGGTCCTACTTATAGAAAACTAGTAGCCTAGGGTGTACAGAGATGAGTAAATGACATAAAAATCCACTTCCGGGCCCACTTGGTGTGTGCTTGGGCTGAGCAATGAAGCAATTTCGTGTAGAGACTCTTCTTGGAGTTAAACGCCAGCTTTTATGCCAGTTTGGGCGTTTAACTCCCATTTAGGTGCCAGTTCCGGCGTTTAACGCTGGAATTTCTTGAGGTGACTTTGAACGCCGGTTTGGGCCATCAAATCTTGGGCAAAGTATAGACTATCATATATTGCTGGAAAGCCCAGGATGTCTACTTTCCAACGCCGTTGAGAGCGCGCCAATTGGGCTTCTGTAGCTCCAGAAATCTACTTCGAGTGCAGGGAGGTCAGAATCCAACAGCATCTGCAGTCCTTTTTAGTCTCTGAATCAGATTTTTGCTCAGGTCCCTCAATTTCAGCCAGAAAATACCTGAAATCACAGAAAAACACACAAACTCATAGTAAAGTCCAGAAAAGTGAATTTTAACTAAAAACTAATAAAAATATACTAAAAACTAACTAGATCATACCAAAAACATACTAAAAACAATGCCAAAAAGTGTATAAATTATCCGCTCATCACAACACCAAACTTAAATTGTTGCTTGTCCTCAAGCAACTGAAAATCAAATAAGATAAAAAGAAGAGAATATGCAATGAATCCCAAAAACATCTATGAAGATCAGTATTAATTAGATGAGCGGGGCTTTTAGCTTTTTGCCTCTGAACAGTTTTGGCATCTCACTCTATCCTTTGAAATTCAGAATGGTTGGCTTCTTTAGGAACTCAGAATCCAGATAGTGTCATTGATTCTCCTAGTTAAGTATAATGATTCTTGAACACAGCTACTTTATGAGTCTTGGCCGTGGCCCAAAGCACTCTGTCTTCCAGTATTACCACCGGATACATACATGCCATAGACACATAATTGGGTGAACCTTTTCAGATTGTGACTCAGCTTTGCTAAAGTCCCCAATTAGAGGTGTCCAGGGTTCTTAAGCACACTCTTTTTGCTTTGGATCACAACTTTATTCTTTCTTTTTCTTTCTTTTTTTTTTCTTTCTCTTTTTTTTCGGTTTTTTTTTTGTATTCACTGCTTTTTCTTGCTTCAAGAATCATTTTCAATGATTTTTCAGATCCTCAGTAACATGTCTCCTTTTCATCATTCTTTCAAGAGCCAACCTTCATGAACCACAAATTCAAGATACATATGCACTGTTTAAGCATACATTCAGAGAACAGAGTATTGCCACCACATCAAAATAATTAAACTATTATAAAATTCAAAATTCATGCAATTCTTTCCTTTTTTCTCAATTAAGCACGTTTTTATTCAAGAAAGGTGATGGATTCATAGAACATTCATAACTTTAAGGCATAGACACTAAGACACTAATGATCACAAGACACAAACATGGATAAACATAAGCATATAATTCGAAAAAGAAGAATAAAGAACAAGGAAATTAAAGAACGGGTCCACCTTAGTGATGGCGGCTCTTTCTTCCTCTTGAAGATCCTATGGAGTGCTTGAGCTCCTCAATGTCTCTTCCTTGTCTTTGTTGCTCCTCCCTCATGATTCTTTGGTCTTCTCTAATTTCATGAAGGATGATGGAGTGTTCTTGATGCTCCACCCTTAGTTGTCCCATGTTGGAACTCAATTCTCCTAGGGAGGTGTTCAGTTGCTCCCAATAGTTTTGTGGAGGAAAGTGCATCCCTTGAGGTATCTCAGGGATCTCATGATGAGAGGGTCTCTTGTGTGCTCCATCCTTTTCTTGGTGATGGGCTTGTCCTCATCAATGGGGGTGTCTCCTTCTATGTCAACTCCAACTGAATAACAGAGGTGACAAATGAGATGAGGAAAGGCTAGCCTTGCCAAGGTGGAAGACTTGTCCGCCACCTTATAAAGCTCTTGGGCTATAACTTCATGAACTTCCACTTCTTCTCCAATCATGATGCTATGAATCATGATGGCCCGGTCTAGAGTAACTTCGGACCGGTTGCTAGTGGGAATGATTGAGCGTTGAATGAACTCCAACCATCCTCTAGCCATGGGTTTGAGGTCATGCCTTCTCAATTGAACCGGCTTGCCTCTTGAATCTCTCTTCCATTGTGCGCCCTCTTCACATATGACTGTGAGGACTTGGTCCAACCTTTGATCAAAGTTGACCCTTCTTGTGTAAGGATGTTCATCTCCTTGCATCATAGGCAAGTTGAACGCTACCCTCACACTTTCCGGACTGAAATCCAAGTATTTCCCCCGAACTATAGTAAGATAATTCTTTGGATTCGGGTTCACACTTTGATCATGGTTCTTGGTGATCCATGCATTGGCATAAAATTCTTGAACCATCAAGATTCCGACTTGTTGAATGGGGTTGGTAAGCACTTCCCAACCTCTTCTTCGGATCTCATGGCGGATCTCTGGATATTCACCCCTTTTGAGTGAAAAGGGGACCTCGGGATCACCTTCTTCAAGGCCACAACTTCATAGAAGTGGTCTTGATGCACCCTTGAGATGAATCTATCCATCTCCCATGACTCGGAGGTGGAGGCTTTTGTCTTCCCTTTCCTCTTTCTAGAGGTTTCTCCGGCCTTGGATGCCATAAATGGTTATGGAAAAACAAAAAGCAATGCTTTTACCACACCAAACTTAAATGTTTGCTCTTCCTCGAAAAAGAAGAAAGCTCTTCCTCGAGCAAAAGAAGAAGAAGAGAGTAGAAGGGGAGGCTTTGTATTCGGCCAAAGAAGGGGAGAAGTGGTGTTTAGGTTGTGTGAAAATGAAGGAATGAAGAAGGGTATTTATAGGAGAGAGGGGAGATGGAGTTCGGCCATTATGGGTGGGTTTGGGAGGGAAAGTGGTTTGAATTTGAAGGGTGAGGTTGGTGGGTTTTGTGAAGGATGGGTGTGAGTGGTGAAGAGAAAGATGGGATATAATAGGTGAGGGGTTTTTGGGGAAGAGGTATTGAGGTGATTGGTGAAAGGGGGAAGAAGAGAGAGAGTGGTGGTGGGATAGGTGGGGGTCCTGTGGGGTCCACAGATCCTGTGGTGTCAAGGAAATGTCATCCCTGCACCAAATGGCACCAAAATCCACGTTTTGAGCCATTTCTGGCGTTAAACGCCGGGCTGATGCCCATTCCTGGCGTTTAACGCCAGGTTCTTGCCCTTTTTTGGTGTTTAACGCCAGTCTGGTGCCCCTTTCTGGCGTTAAACGCCCAGAATGGTGCCAGACTGGGCGTTAAACGCCCAACTGCTAGGCTTACTGGCGTTTGAACGCCAGCAACATCTTCCTCCAGGGTGTGCTGTTTTTCTTCCTGTTTTTCATTTTGTTTTTGCTTTTTTCATTGATTTTGTGACTTCTCATGATCATCAACCTACAAAAAAGATAAAATAACAAAAGGAAATAGTTAATTATAAAACATTGGGTTGCCTCCCAACAAGCGCTTCTTTAATGTCATTAGCTTGACAGAGGACTCTCATGGAGCCTCACAGATATTCAGAGCAATGTGGGAACCTCCCAACACCAAACTTAGAGTTTGAATGTGGGGGTTCAACACCAAACTTAGAGTTTGGTTGTGGCCTCCCAACACCAAACTTAGAGTTTGACTGTGGGGGCTCTGTTTGGCTCTGTTTTGAGAGAAGCTCTTCATGCTTCTTCTCCATGGTGACAGAGGGATATCCTAGAGCCTCAAACACCAAGGATTTTTCATTCACTTGAATGATCAGTTCACCTTTATCAACATCAATCACAGCCTTTGCTGTGGCTAGGAAGGGTCTGCCAAGGATGATGGATTCATCCATGCACTTCCCAGTCTCTAGGACTATGAAATCAGTAGGGATGTAATAGTCTTCAACTTTTACCAGAACCTCTACAAGTCTCATACAAGTCCATGAGCTTGTTTTCTTGAGTTGTCTGCCATCTCTAGTGAGATTTTTGCAGCTTGCACCTCAAAGATCCCTAGCTTCTCCATTACAGAGAGAGGCATGAGGTTTACACTTGACCCTAAGTCACACAGGGCCTTCTTGAAGGTCATGGTGCCTATGGTACAAGGTATGGAAAACTTCCCAGGATCTTGTCTCTTTTGAGGTAATTTCTGCCTAGACAAGTCATCCAGTTCTTTGGTGAGCAAAGGAGGTTCATCCTCCCAAGTCTCATTTCCAAATAACTTGTCATTTAGCTTCATGATTGCTCCAAGGTATTTAGCAACTTGCTCTTCAGTGACATATTCATCCTCTTCAGAGGATGAATACTCATCAGAGCTCATGAAAGGCAGAAGTAAGTCCAATGGAATCTCTATGGTCTCATTTTGAGCCTCAGATTTCCATGGTTCCTCATTGGGGAACTCAGAGGAGGTTGGTGCACGCCCATTGAGGTCTTCCTCAGTGGCGTCCACCTCCTCTCTTTCCTCTCCATATTCGGCCATGGTTATGGCTTTGCACTCTCCTTTTGGATTTTCTTCTGTATTACTTGGGAGAGTACTAGGAGGGAGTTCAGTAACTTTCTTGCTCAGCTGTCCCACTTGTGCCTCCAAATTCCTAATGGAGGACCTTGTTTCAGTCATGAAACTTTGAGTGGTTTTGATTAGATCAGAGACCATTGTTGCTAAGTCAGAGGTATTCTGCTTAGAACTCTCTGTCTGTTGCTGAGAAGATGATGGAAAAGGCTTGCCATTGCTAAACCTGTTTCTTCCACCATTATTGTTATTGAAACCTTGTTGAGGTCTCTCTTGATTCTTCCATGAGAAATTTGGGTGATTTCTCCATGAAGAATTATAGGTGTTTCCATAGGGTTGAGAAATTTTTATTCCTTCATTTTTTCTACAAATTCATGCAAACATACAATGCAAAAGTATGTATGGAGTGACATTATAGAAAAAGAGTGACATTACCATTTTCTCCCAAATTTATCACATATACATACCATGCCTCCCATAGCATGCACGCCATGCCTATGACACGTCCAGATGAGAAGGTCAGAGTAGCTCTTCATGAAGTGCTGAGTCATGCCAACAAGAACCCTGTCCGGGAGTAGCCGATCCGGGTGAGCTTGGAAGGTCTTGACATAACTGAAAATGTAATCCCAACGGCCACAGTTGAGACCAACGGAGTGGTCCCTCAGCTCATGCAGAATTTCGTTCATTTGAAACACAGCAGGAAGTGTTTCAATCAGAACAGTGGCCCGTATGCTTCCCCTTTCTATGCCTGCCATCTTCTCTGCCCTCTCAAACACATTATTCCATATCTTAGCTTCCCTGTCAATCACAAATTACTTGTTTGATTGTATTCTATATAAACTTCTAAACATAAAATCTCTAGCTTTCAGCTAGAGCTAGCTTTGTTCTTTACCTTGAGTGCTCCATTTTTGGAAGATAGAAGAAAGGGCCAAAGCCTGCACCCTGAGTCTGGCGGAACGGTGCATGATTGTGGTAGAAGTAGAGGCCGAAATCAACAAGGCAACCGGTTGCTGGTTCACCATCAATGAAAATATGGGCCTCGGGTAGGTGCCAACATCTTGGTCTGACAAAAAGCTTAGGTGTCTGATCGTTGAGCTTGTAAACCTTGTTCCTGGCTTTGTCGTTGAAGGTTATAGTCCCAGCCACTGCATCCTTCAAGTTCACTTGACCCCTCATAAGATTCTCCCAGCTTGGTGAGAGTGCATCTTCAAAATCAGCCTACAAATCGAAATTTTAACAAACAGTAACTTTTCATTGTTTTGGTTCCAAATCTGAAATGTTATTTGAACATCACCCCAACATAAACACAATCTCTTATGAGAAAGTCTAGGGACGAGCACATTTATTAAAATTTAATCATTATTTAATAAAAAAAAATAAATAATTTTATATTATTATATAAATTTTCACACTATTAAAAATACTAATAATGATTAATTGATAATTACAAATCACAAAAGTTGTTAGTTTCTATCACTTCACATCTCTTATAAGATAGGAATATCTCCTCTTAATCATTATCCTGGCCCATCTTCATAACTCCTAAAATATCTAAAAATCAAGTGTACTGGTAAAAAAAAAATTCTTTTTTGTAAGAGCATGCGTGGAGTGACGATTATACAATTTACGTATAGTATAGTGTTTTTTTTTTTTTAAAGGAAGTACTAAATAAATGTTTGATATATTGATTTTGGATCAAACTCCTCAAAGGGAGAGAATTAATAAAATAATAAAGTGAAATATTAATCAGTTTTAAATTAAGATAATAGAGTTTACATGATAAGAATTACAAATTCAATGATGATTATTGATTTATCTCTCATTTTATCATTTAATTAATTTCTTCACTAATTCATTCATTTTAGATATACAATATTGTTGACTTATCCATTATCTTTCAATGAATAGAATATAGACTCTACTGAAATCCAATCCAATAGTAAATAATGAATGAGTCGATACATTTTATTCCATGTAAAATGGATACCCCATCGTAAAACACTGCAAATGCGCATAAAGATGTGTTGGTAATTAGTACTAACCATAAAGACTTTAGCTCCAGAGTTGAGAGCATTAATAACCATCTTCCTCTCCACAGGTCCTGTGATCTCTACCTTCCTATCAGCCACAGCCGGTGGAACCGGTGCACACACCCACTCCCCTTCCCTTATGTACCTCGTCGCCGGATCGAACCCCAGCAGAGCCCCTTCATTGTACCTCATCTTTGCCTCTTTTCTGCACTCCAGAGCATACTTTATATGGCTCCTGAACTCACGTTGCAACTCAGCAACAAACTTCAGAGCATCCTTTGTGAGGATTTTTGCAAACTCCTCATCATATCTTCCCCGAATGTCCACTCCTTCTGGAACATCATAGGACGGATCAATCTTTTTCACTCCTTGTTTGGGATATCCATAGGTTCCAGTATCCATCCCTTTCCTTTTTTTTGTTTTATTAACCTTTGTTTCCCCTTCTACGTGTCTATAGTAATAGTATTGGTTCTTGTATGAAAATATGGAATGTGTCTTGAGGGGAAGGGCTAGTTAGAATTTATAGAGCCAATAGAGAAACGGGAGCAAGTTGGATAGGTAATGTTACGAAAACAATCAGAGTCATCATACAAACCGATACAAAATAGGAAATGAATTATCTCAAATCTTTTAGTTCTACAAGACAAATGTCACCCACATCATCAATGGCGTAACCTATCACACTTCTCAATGAGGGCACAAAATTCAACAACACCACACTCTTATCCCATGATAGACTTCATCCCTTGAGCAAATATAGTCATGCAATCTCTTCAGATACCCCATGCTGATAATTAGCTTTGTACCAATATATATTTGAATGATTTATTTTTTATTTATTTATTTTAATAGAATGTGTTGTTTGTATTTGTATACATTTTTTTGTTTTTGATATTGAAATGGTAATGAAATTTTTTTAAAATGTAAATTATTGGAGTGTCATTTTTAAATATAGAACCGTATAATTAAAAATGTAGAAATTGAATCGTCTGATTTGTTTGATAAAATTGTGAAAAAATAGGAAAAGAAAAGATGCAAACTTTTATTGATTGTTGATAAATTTGAATTGAATTGAAGTGTAGTGTTGTAAACTACGAAGGTAAAACTAAATATATATAAAGCATTGTCCTATGAAAGATAAAAGTAAAGATAAGATAAAAAGAGAAGATAACATAAAGATAATATAAGATAAAATAATAAAAACTAAAATTAGAACTGAATTTATGTATTCTGTTGGGCCGAATTTGTGGACCACAAGACTTCTTTATTGTTGTCATGGGCTAGTATAGAAGAGTAGTTTAATATTATTAAAAGTACAGAAATTTAGACTGTCTAATTTGATTGGTATAAGTACAAAAATTGGACCGTCTAATTTGTGTTAAAAAAATTTTAAAAATTGAGGTATAGAAATTAGACGGTCCGATTTGTATATTCCAAATTTTTTAATTTTTTAAACACAAATTAAACGGTCCAATTTGTATATTTTTTAAACGGTCTAATTTGTATATTTTTTACAATTTTAAAAATATTAAAAATTACTATATTAAGACATATTATTTATATTATTTTATATCTAAATTTTTTAGTCTATTTGTATATTTTATAAAAAAATATTTTTATTAATATTTGATTTAATGAACTTGATAAATAAGGCGATTATTATTTTTTAATATTTGATTTAATGGTGAAAATAATATTTAAATAATGAATAAAAATTATACCAAAATTTGACAGAATGAATATCAACCTGATGTATATCAAAATTTGTGTCTTCTAAAAGCATTACTATTTCCTATATTTATGTAGGAGTAATATTATGTATTTAAATTTTTTTTATGAACTAAATTTAACTAAATTAAATACTAAGTTTTGAAATAATATTAATCATAATTAATTTTTATTATATTAAATTAATTTAATTAAATTTAATAAATAAAAAGATTTAGGTATATAGTATTATTTTGTACGAGTATTAGTTTAAAAAAAATAGAAAGCTATAAACTTTATTAGAATATAGTCGTTAGAATAATATGAAATATTCATTGATTATTTGACAATTTATTTATCCAATAATCAGCAACAAGTTCTATTAGTAGTATTTTTAAAAAAAATACTAAAGACTAATATTTTAATAAAAAATAAAAATTAACTAAATATTATCTCAATGCAATATAAATTTAAAAAAATATTAATCACTTAATTTGTTCGTTGTTTTGTAGGAATTAAATCTTTTTAATTTTTTTATTTGAGAAGATAAAATATGATTATTTTATAAATTTTTATCTAAATAAAATAAATTAATTATTTACTCAAATAATCGATTATATAATTTTACTGTTTTAAATATTAGTTATAAGTTCGCTGGCACAAAAAATAAAAACGGAATTTATAATGTTTGCGTTGGTGCTAACAATAAAAATAGCGCATAATTCTCTTTCAAATTTTGCTGTTGTTGTCCGGGAAACAGTATATAAATTCCGCTTTCCTTGATAATAATATAATATATACACACTCGTAATAAAATTAATAAGTCTAATTTTAAGAAAATAAATTAAAAAAACTAAATAAATGTATACTAAATAACTTTTATTAATTTATTTTTCATTCCACTAATTTAAATAAGTAAATTTTAAATTTAAATCGGTATCATCTTTTACAACTAAAAATTAAAGCTAACATACATTAAGTGTATATCTATACTAATTTAAACAAACTTATCCCTTAATCTAAATAAATACATGTTAAATTTAAATCTTAATCATCTTGACCGCTAAAAATTAATACTAACATCCATAAACAATGCAAGTTTATATTTATACTAACTTAAACAAAAATAAATATAAAAAATTAATTTTCATAATTAAGAAAATAAAAAAATTATAAACTATCAACCTGGCAACATGCTTACTTAGATAATCCACAATGTATATGTCCATGTCGTTATTTAGTCTATTAATAATTTAATATTATTATTATGCGACATTTTTTTTATTACTCTTCTTCTCCTCTCTTTCATATCTCTTCGGCTGCTCTACTCTCCCTCTCACTCAGCGGCGGAACTTTGTGTAAGTAAAAGGAGTCATGACCCTCCAAAATTTTTGTAAATTTATTAATAATTTTATTTTAAAAAAATAAAATTAGTTTATTTAATTAAATTAATATACTTTTAATTTATGTATTTGAGTTTTATGTCTATTTTTATTATTTTTTTAAATTTTTTATTTTCTCTATTTAATATAATAAATGACATATTTTTAAATCAATAACAAATAACATATTTTTAAATTAATTTTATAAATTAAATATTATTATAAAATTAACACTAAATTATATTTAATTTTTCATATGGTTTTATGTATTTTTTATTATTAAAATAATAAAAATTATAATATAAATGATAGTAATATCAGTTATTAATAAAAACTTATTATTTTATTTTTAAATCAATTTTACAAATTTAATGCATTATAGTATAACATTGTTTAGATTAATAAATTTTGATATTTTTATTTTATTAAAAATTTAAGACTTTGTTTTGTTGTATTATATTTTTAATTTGTAATAAAAAATAATAAAAATAAGTCATCTTAAAATTTTTGAGAGATAAATATTATCAAAAATAAATTAATTTTTTAAAATATTAAAAAATAATTTATAAATTATAATTAATTTTATATAATTTAAATAAAAAATTAATTTTAAAAAATTCTATTTTTAGATAAAATATTAATTTTTTAAATAAAAATTTATGTGCAAAAACTAATTTTTTTTATGTACAAACTGATTTTTTTAAATTAATTTTTTATTTAAAATTAAATTGACTTATTAACCTAAACAAATTTTTTTATTAATCAAAGATCAAAATTATTTTTTGTTAATTTTAATTATATATAATTTTACATGTTAATAATAAATTTTAAAATAAAATAATTATATTTATAAATTTTATTTTAATATAAATATTATTATATAATTTTTTATTAAAATTTTTTGCTCTTTCAAATTTTTTTTCAAGCTCCGGCGACTATTCTCACTCAAATAAAAAATTTGGCAAACGAAGTATTTTGGAAAATACTTACAAAGGTCGCACTATTTATAGTCGCTATCGTCCCTTTTTAGTTTTTAGTAAAAGCACGCAAGAACTTGATCACATCGTCTGCTAGTGTCAGCAGTCAGGGACGGTTCTATTTGTGGGGGAAAGTACAATTTGAAATTTTCTTCAGTAATACATTATGATAATATTTATTTCTTTTTATTAAATTAATAAATTTAATTCTATAATAATTTTTTATTTAATTTTATTTTAATATTTAATAGTGAGAGAATTTCATATTAAATATATATTATAATAATTAATTTTTAAATTTGAATGAAATTAATATTTTTTATTAAAAATTAATTCAAAAAATATTATTTATTTATCGGTATTTTTTTAAATTAGCTTTATTTGTTTTTATAATATACATTAATTAAAAGAATTCTTTAACTATAAATATTATTAAAAATGAATTATATGTGAGACAAATTTTTAAATAATTATTTAATAATATTTCAATTGTATTACTAAAAAATATTTAATTTTTTAAAATATAAAATTTAAATTTTAAATTTTAAATTATATATTATTATTTAAATTATTATTTTACTGTTTTAATTTATTAATTAAATATTTTAAACATTAATCATATTTTATAATAATCAAATATAATTATAACAACTATATTATATATACACAAAAAATTACTTGTATAAAATATAAAATATAAAATATATATTAAAAATATATTAATATATAATAAATAATTTAATAATTAATTATATATATATATATATATAATATTTTTATTATAAAATTGTTAACATACTATACATATTTTATTGTCACTAACAAAATTTTTTGGATTTATCAACTGTTAGTACTCATCCACTGAGAAGCTGAAGAATTGGAACACAATGATTTTTTATTTCCCAATTAACAGAGCAAGTTAATCTTATATGGATTCTATTTAAGTTTGAACTATATATATCTACTACTTGTATAATTGCCGTGGCTCATGAAGCCAGGTGTTGCCCTCATGTTATTTTGAAATAAAATAATGAAGAATAGATTGTTAAAGGTAAAGGTTATTCTATTCTCTCTGTTTCTGCGTTGCTCCTTCTCTCTCCCTTCTAAGCTTCTCACTCTCTGTCTCTCCTCCTTCCTTCATCGTGTCAGTGTATCAATTTCTCTATGGATCTCCTTCTTCCCGGTAAAAGCCAGCAGAACCCGCTGTTTCAAACCCTAAACCCTGCCCCCTTTTCCATTTTCACTCTCAGGCATAGAACACATCAAAAGCCGAAACCCAACCCGCAAAATTCTAGGGTTTGTGTTTGCGGTTCCATAATGTCTCAGAACGGGAAGCTCATCCCAATCTCGACCAGCACAGCACCAAGCTCCTCAACCTCACTGATCTTCAGCGCATCGATCCCTTCGTCGAGGAAATCCTCATCACCGCTGCACATGTCACCTTCTACGAGTTCAACATCGACCTCTCCCAATGGGTTCGTTCCTTTATAATCTCCTTCGTTTCATCTATTCCATTCTCTATCTCTCTCTCTAACGCTTTCTCTCTCTTCTTTCTGCGATTACCGTTTGCAGAGCCGCAAGGACGTCGAGGGATCCCTCTTCGTTGTCAAAAGGTCTACTTTTTGTTCCTTTTCCTTCATCATATCGCAACAATTCATGAATTCCACGATCCGATTGCTTTTGTTTGATTTTCTCTGATTTAAACAAACGAAATGAACGAAATTCAGTTTTCATTCCATTCATATTTGATGTGCACACAGAAATAAAAGCATAGCTTGGATCTACTAAGTCATCAAGAACAGATGAAAAGATTCGGACATCACCTTAAACTATTGTTCAGTGATAAGAAACCATCACAATCTCAGACAAAACAACTCTGCAGAGGTTTCTGTCAGGTAAACACTGATAAGATTTGTTCATTCTTAATGGTTTCAATATTATATGTTGTTGGGTTTTTGTTTCAGGGGACTAAGGTTGTTTCTCCAAACCAAGATGATTTTGCTATGATTTCACCAAGAACTAAACTCAGATGGGAGGCACCTGGCTTATCTTGAGAGGGGTTTCTAAGGATGTGGCAAAGTACAAGATCATTATTGTCCATGGTTTTGGAAGCTCCAAAGAGATGAACTTTCTCGCACCCCAAGTACAATTACTCATTCCCTTTCAACTTAAACAGAATAGTAGTACTATACAATTACGATATTCATATGCTGAATAAGGTTACTCAACGTGTATATATACATATATACAAGAACTAATAGATGAACTAGGCATATATCTGCTGATCAGTTAGAGTTAGGACCACAGTTCTATGTCATTGGAGTCTCAATGGGTTCATATGCTACATGGAGTTGCCTTCAGTACTTACGCCACCGGTACAGAATTACAACCTTCCATATGGATATATAGATTGCAAGACAAAATAGTCTATTAGGATTTGTTTGATAAGAGTGAAATTGATAAGAGATTAATTGAGTATCCAGCTGGATTTTGATCTGAGATTGCATCGCAGTTAGGGAAACAGAAATGAGTTCAGAACGTCTACAAGAAAATTAAGTTAAATAATTTTTCTTCTTGCTTATATTTATATAAATTAGATTTATAAATAATTTTTCTTATTGCTTATATTTTTCTTCGAATTTGTGTGCTCAGGTGAGAGAGTTAAGCATAGAATTCGCTCGAGTTGGCGGAGTGGAGATTCCGAACAACAAGAGAATTGAGTTCTCGCTACAGTACATCCATGGAATCGGAAGGAGCAGAGATCGCAAGATTCTCTGCGATATAAGCATGGACAACAAGGTTACTAAGGATCTCAGCGAAGAGGATCTCATCACTCTGGCTATGTTTGGTTGGAAGGAAAGAAATAGAGAGGAAAGAAATAGAAAGAAAAGAAAGGAAAGGAAAGAAATTGAGTGGATTTTTATTTTCTTTAGATGTGTTTGGATGAAAGAAAAATAAGAAGGAAAGAAATGGTATAAAAAGACATGTTTACCCTTGTATTATAAAATATATTGAAAAAAGTAAAGGGATAATATTGGAAGTAGAGAGAGAGAATTAGTTTTCTCTCCATTTTCTCTCCATTGTTGGAGGGAAAAAAAATTAGTAGACCCCACCAATATTTTTCCATCCATTTTTCTTCCTCTCCCATTTCTCTCCTCAACCAAACAAGGGAAAATAACTATTTTCCTTCCAATTTCTTTCCCTTTCTTTTCCTTCCTCTCATTTTCATCTCAAACAAACACACCAAGAGATGAAGTCTCCAAATACGTCATTGAAAGCGATTTGGTTAGTTTCTTTTCGCTTAAACCATTCAATTAATTAAGAAGAAAGTTTAATTTATTGATGTGTTTATTGATTTTCTTAGAGGAGGTTTAATGTGCTGAATATATGGAGATTGAAGGCAAACGAAATATCAGTAGTAGGAGTATATATGCTTTTACATTTCCTATTTCCTCTTATATATATGCTTTCTGTGGGTAACAAACTCTGCTTTATGCTTAATTAAATTTGATTAGCTTTCACATTCCTAATTAAGATAGTATTTTGTTGAACCAGATTGGGGTTGGGTGCTTATTAGAGAAGCTAATAAGGCTAATAATTTGAATTTCCTCATATAGAGCTGAAGCTTGCCGGACTTATTTTTCTTCTTGCTTATATTTATATAAATTATATTTAATTTGTTCTTTTTTTGTGGTTTAGTAATGTTTTTTTTTTTTTGAGATGATGCATATTTTAGAACGAGTGAAATGAGAAGAATCGGTTGATTGTAGAAAGAGAAAAAGCTTTTAGCTTTTTTGAAGTTAAAGATTGGTTTCTGATATATATTTAGTGGTTCTAATATTTTATATGCTAAAGTTTTTGCTTCTTTTATGGGTTGTTATGTTAATATAATACATTAGAACAAGGAGTTGTGTTGAGACAATTTTGCTTCTTTTGGTTTTAATTTCTATTTATCTCTTCTATTTAGCAGCAGAGAAAGAAGAAGAACAACTCGAGCATGGCACAAACGCTAGCGATGCCTATAGCTCCCTCTCTCGCCCTAATCTCAAACTCCAGACCTCTTTCCAGAGCTGTCTATTTCCCTGTTCTCAACCCTCCCAAGGTAACATAAAACAAACTCTACCTTACATTTCTGAAATTTGTTTGTTTACTTTCGAATTTTTGTGCTCAGGTGAGAGAGTTAAGCATAGAGTGCGCTCGAGTTGGCGGAGTGGAGATTCCGAACAACAAGAGAATTGAGTTCTCGCTACAGTACATCCATGGAATCAGAAGGAGCAGAGCTCGCAAGATTCTCTGCGATATAAGCAAGGATAACAAGGTCACTAAGGATCTCAGCGAAGAGGATCTCATCACTCTTAGAGATGAAGTCTCCAAATACGTCATTGAAGGCGATTTGGTTAGTTTCCTTTCGCTTAAACCATTCAATTAATTAAGAAGAAAGTTTAATTTATTGATGTGTTTATTGATTTTCTCAGAGGAGGTTTAATGCGCTGAATATAAGGAGATTGAAGGAGATTCAATGTTACAGAGGATAGGTAGATAGGTAAGTTTGCTGAAGAAGGCAAACGAAATATCAGTGCTATGCGTTGCCGAAGTCGCACTCATCATCTTCTCTACCAAAGGCAAGCTCTTCGAATATTCCAGCGATCCCTGGTTCGTACCTCTTCATTCTCCCTCTCTCTGACCCAATATCACCTTTACTTAATTTCACTGCTCATAACTATACATAATATGGATTTTGATTAATTAGTGAAATTTTAATTTCTGTGTGGAAATTACTTAATTCAGAATGCCACCGATTATGTGTTTTCATCTGTTTCACATTAAGAGTACTGTCCACATGCAGTAGTAGGAGTATATATGCTTTTACATTTCCTATTTCCTCTTATATATATGCTTTCTGTGTGTAACAAACTCTGCTTTATGCTTAATTAAATTCTATTAGCTTTCATATTCCTAATTAAGATAGTATTTTGTTGAACCAGATTGGGGTTGGGTGCTTATTAGAGAAGCTAATAAGGCTAATAATTTGAATTTCCTCATATAAAGCTGAAGCTTGCCGGACTTATTTTTCTTCTTGCTTATATTTATATAAATTATATTTAATTTGTTCTTTTTTTGTGGTTTAGTAATGTTTTTTTTTTTTGAGATAATGCATATTTTAGAATAAGTGAAATGAGAAGAACCGGTTGATTGTAGAAAGAGAAAAAGCTTTTAGCTTTTTTTGAAGTTAAAGATTGGTTTCTGATATATATTTAGTGGCTCTAATATTTTATATGCTAAAGTTTTTGCTTCTTTTATGGGTTGTTATGTTAATATAATACATTAGAATGAGGAGTTGTGTTGAGACAATTTTGCTTTTTTTGGTTTTAATTTCTATTTATCTCTTACTTCTATTTAGCAGCAGAGAAAGAAGAAGAACAACTCGAGCATGGCACAAACGCTAGCGATGCCTATAGCTCCCTCTCTCGCCCTAATCTCAAACCCTAGACCTCTTTCCAGAGCCGTCTATTTCCCTGTTCTCAACCCTCCCAAGGTAACATAAAACAAACTCTACCTTACATTTCTGAAATTTGTTTGTTTACTTTTGAGTTTGTGTGCTCAGGTGAGAGAGTTAAGCATAGAGTGCGCTCGAGTTGGCGGAGTGGAGATTCTGAACAACAAGAAAATTGAGTTCTCGCTACAGTACATCCATGGAATCGGAAGGAGCAGAGCTCGCAAGATTCTCTGCGATATAAGCATGGACAACAAGGTCACTAAGGATCTCAGCGAAGAGGATCTCATCACTCTTAGAGATGAAGTCTCCAAATACGTCATTGAAGGCGATTTGGTTAGAGTATTTTTATAGAATACGGATTGAATCAAGATGAAGAAGCAAGAACAGAGTTGAGACCAGTAGATGTGTGGATACTGACTGACAAGCCTTACTCTCATCAATCCATTCATTCGGTAAGCTTCAATCTCCATTCCCAGTTCTTCCCCATCTTGGATCTGTTTTTGGCTATGATATCTTGGTGTTTCAGGTTTCTTTCTTTTCCTAACCCTTATTGATATAGCTACCTGTGCGATTAGGGTTCATGGAAAAGGATGCTGGGAACAAATTTTTTTTGGTCTGATTTGTCAGATTCATTTAAAGATCGGTGGTAGTTCTCAAGAGAAAATCAGCCTAGGCTTCATGTCACTCTGCCGCTCTCTTATCTTGGGAAACAACAAGTTAGGTAGGAATTTTTACGGCGGCCCTGTCCTTTCTCTGTCCCCTTCCATCATGTGACGTGTTTCACTGTTCAGTCCGAATTTCCTGTGATGTAGGTATGTAGTGGTTATGACTTATTTCAGATTCTTTGATATTTGTTTACTTTGATACTCAAGTTTCCTTTCAATTAACAAGATTTGTTTTTGTCCCTGTTTGGGCGTTCGTTTCTGATTCTATTTTGAAAATTGGATTTTTTGTTTCGATATAAAATGTTGTGTTCCAGTAACAGTAATTGTTTTTGGTCCTGTTTATCCGTTCCCTTCTGATTTCCTTCTGAAAATTGGGTGGTTTTGTTTGTATTGCTGCTTGTGTGATAGATGAAACAAATGAACTATGCTTAGTGTCAACTGATTCAAAAAAGCTCTTCTCTAATCTCACCCCCTGGAAGGAATGTTAGAAGATAACACTTAGAATCATCGGAATGAGGAGTTTAATTGATCATAGGGAGGAGAATGAAGAACATGCTTTTCTTCGGCTTCTAATAATGGATAAAGAAGTTAGTTATTATAGCTATTTTGATAGTTTTGTTGAATAAGTTTATAGGTGTGTAAAAATAAGTTAGTGTATTTATAGGATGCAATTGTATTCACTGGTTTATTGTTTTTTTTCTGGTTTTCTGATTTTTATGGTATTTTATCTTCTTGATCATTTACTTTCTAAATACATATTTTGTTTTTCTCTTTTATTTATTCCTTTTTTCCTTGTCTGAATCTTTTTTTCCTTCTGTTTTCTTGGGTGTTGAACTAAAACCCGTGTCTATTTAAGTGGTGAAGAATTTAGTGGTTGGTGTTCATATCCATTGTTTTCTTTTGCATTGTTAGTGTCTAGAGAAAATGAGCTATTTGGGTGTAGGTGTTAGTCCTGGAACAGCTCCAATGTACCATAGCACAAACCTGAAATTGTTGGATAAGAGGATCAAGATAGCTGAGTTGGTGTTAAGGTTTATGATTCTTGGTCTTGGAGTTGTTGCAGCTGTTCTTATGGAACTGATTCACAAGTGAAGGTGTTTTTCTCCTTTGAGAAGGAAGCTAAATTCACTGATGTTAAGGCTTTGGTGTAAGTATCTATTTATCTATGTTCTATGTTAATTTCTAGCAATAAAAGTGTTGCATGTTTTGTTGTCCAAATTCATTAGTTTTTGATGGATTAAAAAACTTTGCAGATTCTTGGTAGTTGCTAATGGTTTGTGTAACACCCTAATATTCAAATCCTTATGCTCGAGTCATAAGTCAATGATATTACGGTGGTACGACTCTCAGGTGGATTTTTAATATATAAATGTAGTTAGTTTCGAAAGGAGTATTAATCGAGAAGCCTGAAAAGAGTAGAAATAAAATCGCGAAGACGTATCACTCACGTTTCGACAACGAAAAGTTAAACTGTGAAGCCGAAAGCGATAAACGGACAAGGCATAAAGGAGATTAAGAGATAGATAACGGATAGATATATATAACATAAGTAATAGCCACTAGTCGCGACCCGCGAAGTTTAGGCCGGCTAGGGTACAGTATGAAAGTAGTTGACAACAGTACATCCTAATCTCTCCCAAAGGAAACATAAGAGCCTCTATAGGCAAGTTCCAAAAGAGTTCAACACATAATATAATCCTTTCAAAACAAAGGTGGAGAGATTCTAAGCAAAACACAAAGTAGAGAGAATAAATATCTTCGCCGTCTCTTAGACGAACTGCAGCTCACTTCTGAGCACCTGAACCTGTATCTGAAAAACAAGAGATATATACGAAATGAGAACCCCGGGCCTATGGGTTCCCAGTACGGTAAAAGTGCCAAATAAATACAATGCACTGCAATAAAAACTCACTAAGCGTCCTAAACTCCTTTTCACCAAGTATCCAGCCTAGATTCTCACTAATCCATAAATAGGCATCTGTCGTAAGGGGATACTAAATCTAGTTCATGTTACACATGTTTCCCAATTCGCTGATTTTTTTCACGAATCAAACTCAGAATCATAAGCAAAACCATCATCAGTTGTTCTACCTCAGCAACTCTATATCAATACATCATACCCTCGCCTGGAGCTAGTGAAATCACATCACTGCGTCTACCCAGGGATCTCAAATGATCTCATTCGAAAATCATCATCATTATGCAATCGCATTATCAATTCATCTCATCAAGAACAGCCCCCATCATCCACCAACACCATCATGAGGGATCTCTCAGTTGTACAAACACAAGCAATACAGACAAGTAATACACAAATAAGGTACAAGTAGAACAAGTAGCATGTAATCAGGTAACATAGCATATATGATATAGAAATCCAAAACAAATAGGCAAACCCAAACAATTCAAACATATGCAAATGATGAATGCCTGTCCTATGGCTGATGATATCATCTGTCGGTTATCAAGCCAACCCGACGTGTCCGGTAGCTAACCCGGGCACAGTCTCTCTGTTGCGTATTAATATCATTAGAGGGAATATGTGCCCTGTCACCATTAGAGGGTACCCTGTCACCATTAGAGGGTATCTGCGCCCTGTCGCCATTAGAGGGTATCGGTGCCCTGTCACCCTTACAACCAGAGAGAAAACACAAGCATGCTTACATTCAACATTTTTCACCATTACCCGGAGCAAGTGGGACGAGCCACAACCCTTGCTACTGCCCAGGTATCTTAAACATTAACCCGGAGCAAGTGGGACGAGCCACAACCCTTGCTACTGCCCAGGTATCTCAAACATATATTCATTCAATCTCAATTCATATTATCAATCCTCATTGTTATCAAATCTCAAACATTAACCTGGAGCAAGTGGGACGAACCACCACCCTTACTACTACCCAGGTATCACAAATACATTCATTCATTAATCATATATGCAATTATTCTCAGCCATAATCAATAATGGCTTTGCCGTGACCCGGCAATAACTCAGCCATCCGGCTCATGGTCCAATCAAGAACCAGTCATTTATCAATAAATATAGCCCTTCGGCTCATGGCATACACGGTACTCCCACCGTCATCCTCCATATCTCATATACTCATCGTTGATCATTATTGATCATAACTTTTCCCCTTGCTTCACTCGCAAGTTACCACATCCCCTAACTCTTTTCTCATTGATAGGCATATCATAATGATTTAATACATAAGGGGTGAGATCGGAGGCTTAAAAGTATGAGATTTGGCTCTTAGAACTCAAAAATCAACTTTGGCATGAAAGCAGGGCCACGCGTACGCGCACTCCACGCGCACGCGCGGATGGCCTTAAAAACTCATCGACGCGCAAGCGTCATGCACGCTAACGTGTGGATTACAAACTTGCCAATTGACGCGCACGCGTCAACCACGCGTACGCGCGGGTGTTCTCGTGCCCCAGGCACAACACTGGCACAGTCCTGGCATAACTCTCTGGAAAATGGCTGGGCATTGGGTGCAGCACAATCGGCGCACCCGCGCACATCACGTGCACGCGTGGATGGCACTTTTCGGAAGAACGGCGCGTACGCGCCAAGTGCGCCCACGCGCAAGGGGTCATTCTGCTAAAAATTTTCAAAGTTAAAAACTGCAGAATTCACAGATTTAAACCCCAATCTTCCAACAGACATAACTTCCTCATTTTAAATCGTTTTTCACCCGTTCTTCGAACGGCATGGACATCCCGGATCCAATTTCATTTCTAAACAGATTTGGTACAAAACAGAGATCCGTAGTCCAAGTTATGTCCCATCAAAGTATGCCCAAACACCATATTTTCATACAAAACTACAATATGCCATTTTCAAAACAAGCCATTTTCAACTCTTTTCAAAATCAACCAAAACATGCCAATTTCAA
Organism: Arachis stenosperma; assembly: GCF_014773155.1. Classification (NCBI taxonomy): domain Eukaryota; kingdom Viridiplantae; phylum Streptophyta; class Magnoliopsida; order Fabales; family Fabaceae; genus Arachis; species Arachis stenosperma. The sequence continues at coordinate 16,047,643 of NC_080386.1, read as the reverse complement.
CCCTTTTTGAAACCAATCAAAATATACCCAAAATCAACATCAAGCCTCCTCAACTCATACATTAATACTTTACCACGAATCGCAAAACCATCATATAACCATCTTTACCCATTTCAAGCAAATGGCTAAATTACAAACATAATAACATGTCATACATCCTTCCTCATCTCAATTTCCAACAATACTATTTCCAATCAACCATCATTATACATAATCAATATCATAATCACTATCACGTGGTTTCACCCACAAATCAACCTTAATCATCCCTCAAGCATATATCACAACATATATACCTCTCATGCATCACCATACCATCAAGACATCAATAATCATAATCACATATATGACCACATAATATTTCTCAACCCAAAACCAAACATACTTCATCTACATAATTTCACCCTTCAACTCCTCAAACCTCATTATTCAACAATCAACCCAATCATTCGCATATTCATTATATGAAATTCATCCAATCACTTGTGTCATCATACAATGCACACATCAACTTACCTCCCTTACCTCTTTCCGGCCTCCGGCCCAAAATTTACGGCCTCCGGCCCAATTTCACAATTTAAATGCATAAACCACAAATTAATACTCATTATCCAATACTTCAAATTTTCAATACACCAAGCATACAAGGCCACACAATTCTCAACCCAATCATCAATTCACATTACATACCAACTATGCATATTAGCATCAACCATTTACACAATCCAAACTTAATCCTAGGGGCATCTAGCCTAGGAATTCTCATCACACACACGGTACTTAAATGAAACTTAAACCGTACCTCTTGTAGCCAAATCAATTGAGCCTCTTCTATGGAAGTCTCCACCACCCTTAGCTCCAAGCCTCATCAAAGATCCACAAGCAATACCAACCTCCCAATTGTGCATCAAAATCACCAAATACACTAACATAACCAATATCACATACATACATCAACCTAGGGCTCATAAAGATGATAAATCACAAGGGTTTGAGCACTTCTTACCTCAGCCCATATGAATTAGGGATAGAACCCACTTAGAATCCATGTTGGAGTATCCCTAAACACCCAAAATCACAAGATTTCAACACTAACTTCCCAAAAACGTGTAACAGTGGGGAATTTCGAAAACTGGGCAGAGATAAATGGAATACTCACCACAAAACTTAGATAGAATTGTAGAGGATGAGAAGAGCGACGCGTGGCCGCAAACGGCTCGTCAATCGAAGCTCCGTAGCTCAAGTTATGGTGATTTGAAGATCAAAGAGAGTTAGGTTTTCTCTCTTCTCTTCTCTCTTCTTAATTCAGCGCCCCAACCCTTCTCTTTAGGGTAAAATGAGCTGAAATGCTCATAACTAATGTTTATATATGTTGGGTCTTGGGCCCACTTAGGCCCAGTTCACTTATTTTTGTCCGTTGGTCCAATTTTGGGCTAAAACCTTTAAGATTAGCGCTCCAAATCGCACTTTAAATATTTCTACCTCCCCTAATCATAATTCCTCATTTCTTAATCTTATTTACTCATAATCAATTTTCTCAGCTGCAGTACCAGACAGGTCTCAGCCGGTACTGCCGATCAAAATTCCACTGCGCGCTTTTACGCAGAAAACTATGTCTTCCGACTCGGAAAAATTCACTGAATCCAAATATCATATTGAAATCATCAAATTCCAATTGCCAAATCTTCCAACCATATTCGCTCTTACTTAACTCATTATTTAATTAATTTCGGTTAGACCGGGTATTACAGTTTGGCTGCTGGATACTCTTTGATTCAAGGACTCCGTTGTGTTGTGAGTTTGGTTAGGGGAAGTGTTCTCTTCAACAAGCCCCTTAGCTTGGGCCATTTTCTCTGCTGATCAGGTACCCTTCTATATTTGAAAGATCACATCATACTTTTTTTTGTTGTCTTATATATTGTGGTCAAAACACAAGATTATCAAGATTCATCAACATCTTGCTTTTTCCTCAAGCATTTTGTTGCCATATTGATTAATATCATTTATTTTTGTTATAAATTCATGCAAAGACATAATAAAAAAGTAATTTGTCATTATGTCCATAGTGATATAATCTGAGTGGCAATATATATTTTTTTTCTGGTTTTCTTATTTTATGGTATTTTATCTTCTTGATTATTTACTTCTAAATACATATTTTGTTTCTCTCTTTTATTTATTTCTTTTTTCCTTGTCTGAATCTTTTTTTCCTTCTGTTTACTTGGGTGTTGAACACTATAATTAATAAGTGTTGTTGTTCTGTCTTTTTTTTCACCATTTACTTCAGATTGGAGCTATTTATCTCTTATATTTCTAACTGTTGTATTATGCCTTTTTATGATTTCAATTTCGAAAAACTATTGTGTTAAAACAGTGGAAAATTCTTTAAACCCTAAAGAATTGTGTTATTTCGATCTATTTTTGCTTTCCCTAGTTGAAGTGCGAAAAATTGTGTCTTGATTTCGTCCTGGATTGTTGCAAGTTGCTATTCCTTCCCTTTTTTATGATGGATTTTCTCTATTTTGTGTTTCAGAGAGCCTTGACTTCTAATATTTTTTCTACCTTCCATTCTGTACGGAGTACTCTTATAAATTAATTACTTCAATTGTATCTACTATATCATGATTGATCTTAATTACTTTCTTTTCTCTTGCTCAGGAAGCATAATTTCTGCCTTCCTGTTGTTGCCCCCAGTGTAAGTTTGATATATTTCGCCTTCATTCTTAACTATCCCTTTTTATGAGGCCATATTTTTGTCATTTTTTATCTGTATCTGATCTTCCTAGAGTAAAAAGGAAACAAGTGCCTTAATTAGGATGATGCAAAACACTTAATTCATTAGTATTGCTTGTGCTGTTCTATCATTGGGTTTTAAGGTTTAACGGGTTTCATTGATATTTAATTTGATTGTATGGTAATAAGCTAATTTTAGGTACTTAATTACTTTGGTTAGATAAAGATAACTCTTTATTTACTTCACTTCCTAATTGATTAATTTTTATTTGGAGATTAAAGAAATATACCTGTGTTGTACATAGATGCATACTTCTTTTAGGTTTGTTAGTTAAAACCTGGCTAATTTTTTGGTTCTAGCAGCAATTGGAACAGAAGCATGTGAAAAAAAACACAAATGAAAGTGAGACACATAATAAGATCTATATACAATCCATATAAAAACACTTCAAATGCTCTCTGAATATCCTAGAAATTGTAGGCATCAGATTGGATTTGGTTTTCTAATATGTAATTCATAGTAGCTTTGAATAATTTTTGATTCTTTTTCTGAACTCTGTCTTCATGAAGAGAGATTCTTTTTCGATTTTCTGTTAGGTTCTTCGTTTTCAGTATGCAGTGATTTTATTAGAGTTTGCAATTGTGTTCCTGATTTCCCATTGGGGTTTGCGTGTTTTAAATATGAGTTTTGTAATTTTCCGTTGATTTTAATACTCAATTTTCTATAATGTACACTGAACTATTGAGCTATTAATACTCATACACACTTGATTTAGGGTAGGATTTAGGGAGGGAGATGATTTGTGGGAGTGATTGCTGATTGGAATATGGGTCAAATTGAAAAGCTAGATTTGTGGTCATGGAGATGTCTTTTTGCTTTCATTATGGCAATTGTGAGGTGATCCAATAGCTTCGACAGGTTAGTAGGCATTAGATTTATTTAAGTTTTCTTATGATGTATTCATTTATTGGGACCCTTGCTCTATTGGATCTTTCTTTTCTTCAATTTGTTGTTGGAAAAAGCTACAGCAATAATATAAGTATAATGTCTAAAATTAGTTTGAGTATTTAAAGTATATAACTATAAGTTCTGGAATAAATTTAGAAATAATGAAGTTTATTACAGTGCACAAAATGAGTTAAATAAACATTATTATTAGAAAACTGTCTCGTGGGATTGCTGATAATTTGGATGACCCAAAATACAAGCATTACAAATATTGGTCTAACCCCTTAGAAACAAGGTGAGATCCTATACTTAATTACTTTAGTAAACATTTTGTAGAAGTTGCACACAAGAAGACTGCCAATCTAGAATTTGACTATTGTTGGCACATAGCTACTACGTAATTAATCATTTTATTACCTTGGTTTGGGGCATTGATAGATTCTTGCTTTTGCTATCTTCTATAATGTCGTATCCTGCTGTCTTTTAAAATCCGTAGTTTATTCATACTACTTCTCTTTATGGTTTGTGTTATATTTTGTCCTGCTGCTGCAGATTACCACATGCTCCAAATATGGAGATTTACTCTATGTATGGGGTCGGGATTCCAACGTAAAGAGTCTATGTTTATAAGTCAACCTTCCAATCGGAATGCTACATTCCGTTTCAGATCGACACATCAGCAATTGGTGGAGATGAGGACTCTTTTTTAAAGGATGGAGTTTATAATGCCAATTGGGATGAAACCGTTCCTGTTTTAAGCGCTGGTTTCATTTGTGCAAGAGGCTGGCGGGAAAAAACCCGCTTTAATCCTTCAAGCATCTAAACGTTCGTAAGGGAGTATGAAGACGCTGCTCCGGCTAATCTTCTCGAAGGAAGGGGAACCCAGAGTGGTGCTCATGTTGATATATTGGAGAACTTTGCACTTATTGAAGATATTATACGAGTAGCAGCAGGGGCCTCTGGTGAGTACTTAGGTAGACATAGAGTTCACTCAGATTTTCAAAGGGTTTCAAAATATTAACTCTCAGTGCAATAAATGTTCCGGCTGGCAGTTGTTCCTTTATTAAATTATTTTTTACTTTTCGGATTATAAATACTCATTGTTACCTTAGTTTAACATGAGTATTACCCATGAGGTTATAAAGAACTGTTGTTAGGAATTAAATGGAAATGTGCACTAATCTTTGATCATTTTAGCATTGGTATTGTGACACCAAACTAATCATTTCTATGTGTTAGTGAGTTTTCTGAAATGTTGCCTGTTCTATATGTTTGTGTTTTGGATTAATTTTAAGACACTTATCAGTTGTATCATATTATTAATAATTTCCTCTTTTGGTGCATGTGTTTATCTTCTTTTGATAGTGTTCCTACTAAGGCATATACTTAAAGTGTTGACAAGGATATGTGTATACCACAAAATCAGTCATGATTTTCTATTCGATTGATTGTTTTTTTATTGGATAAAGTAATTTAAAAAACATTTAGATCTTATTAGTTCTCTCTCGTGTCAATTTGAGTGTCAATTTGAGAGTCAAATACGCAATTCTCTAAATACACAATTGTGATATTAATGGCACAATTATAAATAAAAATTTTTAACATGAAAAAAAATTTAGGACACCATGTATTATTAACGTATATTAGAATAACATTAATTTATAGATATTTGTTTGAATCTACATAACAATATAATTTGTTATTTTAAAACACAAGGAGTTGTATTAACATTATACGCATAATCAAATTATTAGTTAATAAGTTGTTTTCGAGTGGATTAATAACTTCGTTCACTTATCATATTTTTCAGGCTCTTGTGATTCAATTCGAACAGTTTACTTATGAATAGTTGATTTGCTGTAGAATATGTTTAACTATATATTTTATAATAATAACTCTATTCTTATTGTGTTAGGATAATTACTTGCATTTGAGATCTTAGGTCAATAAATTTGCGACTTGCGTATGTGTATGAAATTTTTTTTAAACTTGATATTATTTGTTTAGGTTCAAGTATGAAACTAAAGCAATTTTTACTCTTTTGATTACTGATGATTTTTCTCAATTTTGACTCTTATTTATCTCAATGTTAGAAGATTTAATTTTATGCATTTGAATAATAATATATTTTTGTTGTAATACGTGAAAAACCCTATAAAATCTTATACGGTTCAATTTCAATTGCTCCCTTCCTTAAATTTTAATGCGATGAAAGAATTCTTTTTATATACATAAATTATATTGGTTTTTGTTCTTATTTATGTTTATCTTCTTAATTGTGTTGTTTATATTTTTAAGTTGTATTTGTTGTTGCATAATTTATGAAGTTGAACAAGATACAATGTTCTATGAGACAGGATTTCTATAGCCAATTCTAAGACGTGCTCATCAAAATTAATGTTTTGAAAAGTAACGATACTTATGCAACTATGAAGAGTTAGGAAAAAATACTTATGTATTGAGTAGTGATAGAGTAAACAAATCTGTTACATTTAGTTAAGAATTAAACAACAAAAGTACTTTTTATTAACTTAAAAAGTGACAATCCAAAAACATTGAGAAGAACCGAAATTTTCAACCCGTGCAATGCACGGGTCTTCTGCTAGTATATATATATATATATATATATATATATATATATATATATATATATATATATATATATATGTGTGTGTACTCTATAATTATTTTGGGAATGGGCACTAGTGTCCTTAGCCGTCTTAGTGTGTTACTATAGATTGCAATAATAGATTCTGATAAGGCTTTCTGATATGTTTTTTTATTATATCTTTTTATTCAGATAATATTAATTTTAATATTTGAATCTATTGTAGTAATAGAGTAAATATATATATTTTCCTTTAGTTTATTGGAATAATAATAATATCTGGTATAGCATGCGTCATGCTGCCAAAACACTTATATCGCTACCAGAATAGATGATGATTCAGCTGTATTTTTGTTATGCAGTTAGTCCATACTTTAAAAAGGTTCCTGTAAAGTCGATACTGATTAATGAACAAAAGAAGTTGGTAGAAATGTAGAAGTAGAATGGTAATTGAGGTTCAATATTTATCATGGATTAAGAAAAAAGCCTCTTCTTTAAGAACACAAAATCTAACGTTTGGTTCTTTTCCTGGTCATAGTTCTAACTTCTAAATTATTCATGATTACTGCATTTGATGGGACAGACACATGTTTTTGTTCTTTTGGGCTTACACTCAACCAGTTCCTGATAAAAGAGTTACTACTAAGCCCTGATGCAATAAATTAATATTAAGGCCCAAAGATATTTAAGGTTTGGGTTTTCATAACAAGGCCAAAATCCGAATAGGTCGTTTCGGAGAAGAAGTACTTCAAACAAAAAAATGAAAAGAAATGCTTCACAAAGAATTCTCTTCTAGCCCATCATGGCATTGTCCAAAAAAAAAAAAAGAAAAGAATTCTCTTTATATTAGAACGTTTTTTGTGTGGATCTCGTAATTATTGAGAAACACTCTAATGCCTCGCTGATTACTACAATGGCTATGTGATGTATCAATGTTTAGATTGTCACCAAAAGGGGTGGCAAATGGGCCAAAATTTACCGATCCAATCTTTGTAATTTGTCAAAAAGGATGAGTAAGGTTAAAAATTTAATACTGCTAAATTTAGAATATTTGTCTAACTCGTACCGCTTAATCTGTGAGTTTTGATGGAACGGGCAGATTTTTATGTTGGGTTAGATATTTTTTTGTCCAGTCTATTTTTCATTAATCTGTGAGTTTTGCCCATCGATTCGCTTCTGTCGTTATGGGTGTTGTACTTCGCCAAACTAGGATTTTTGAAAAATCCAAATCTAGCTCCCACCGTACCAGATTTGCCTGACCTACTCCCATTTGGCAACCCCTCCACCCTCTTGCCGTTAGGGTCAACCCCGGTCTCCTTCCATGGTTGATTTCGCCATTCAATAGACGTGGCTCTATCCAATTAAGCTAGCAAATTATCAAACTGAGCCACCTCCAACTCTGCTTGAATTTTCTTTTTGAGTCTATTTGCAAAGATGCACATGAGAGCCTCTGTTCCCAGGTTTCTCTGCGTTCGAACTACAGACTTAAACTCTTGCTTATACTAAGCAACGTCCTCCACCTGTTTCACCTCTAGTAACAGAGCCATGGGGTTGAGAGCAGCTCCAGGTTAAAAACATTTCAATAAGTCCTCTTTGAATCGTCTCCATGTCTAAAATGGTGTGTATTCTTCCCACCACTCCATCCATGCGAGATCCTCTCCCTCCAAAGCAAGAGTGACAAAGTCCATTCTTTTTGCCAGAGCCACCTGGGTGATACGAAAATACCTTTCCATCTCACCAGCCAGCCATTTACATCATCTCCCGAGAAGATGGGAATGTCAAACTTTCTGGTAGGCTCAAATCTCCTCTGTTCTGTTTCACCTTCATTATTGCCGCCACCTCTGCCTTCTGAACCTTCTCCATCTCCCTTGTTTCTCCCTTCAGCCACGTTTCTTCCCTGGTCATGGTGTTGTTGTGAAAGCATTTTCCTCACCTGTCTTAGTAGGTTGGTGGATAAGAGTTCAAATGATCGGTTTTGAGTTTCCAATGAACGATTCTGGCCTCCCTCATCTCCTCCATTTGCTTCTCCAAAATTTCCAACCTCGACTTCATGGCAGCTCGCTTGGAAACCATGCATAGAACACCTAAGATCGGTGCTCTGATACCATTTGTTACACTGGTATTTATTTTAATAGAAATACAGAAATACAATAGAATAGTAAAAGATAATAGAAGAATTTCGAGAGTTCTCTTCTCTCCTAGCCTAGACCTTTCCAAATCTTTCCCTACCTCTCACCTAATCAGCTCCTTCTTTTATTGCATTCCCTAAATTAATTATCATAATTAGCATTCAACTCATATGATTACACATTTCTCCTGCCTTATTATTCCTCTCTTTTCTTTATTGCTTCTTCTAGATTAATGATAAGGTAAAGGGATTATTTTCTTTCCTTTTTAAGCTGCCTTGGCTACTGACTCAGCATTCTCTCTCTCTCTCTCTCTCTCTCTCTCTCTCTCTCTCTCTCTCTCCCCAGGGTATGTAACACTTTGTTGCTGCACTTTTTTCCTCCTCTTTCTATTGATTATGCAGTACTCTATATATTTTTTAGAAGGTAAAATAAGAAGGAAAAGATGAACAAGAAGCAGAAGAAGATGAAGAGGAGAAAGAGGAAGAGTTTTGAATTATGCAGAATTTATCAGTACAAATCCACCGAAAATTTTTAAACAATACACCTAAATATCTTAGTTTTACCGCGAAATTTACTGCAACTACACAAAAATATTTTCTCTAATGCTGTATTTTTTTCTTCTTTTTTTCCTTATTTCTGTTTTTCTTTTAGTTGAATGAATGTAGGTTCATCCTCTTCCAAGTAATTTTGCAGCATTATGTGTTTCTTCTTTTTTATTTGATTTTTTTTCTTTTATTCTTATTAAGAAAGAGTAAAACAAGAAGAAAGTTGAAAATGTAAAACAAGAAAAGAAAGATGAATAAGAAAAAAAAGGAAGAAGATGGTGATGATGATAAAAAAAAGAAGCATTAGAAGACGAGGAGGAGGAAGAAGAAGAGTTTCGAATTATGCAGAATTTATCAGTACAAATTCATCGAAAATTCTTAAATACACCTAAATATCTTAGTTTTACCCTGAAATTTGCTGTAACTACACAAATTGAGAAAATTTTATGGCAAAAATTTTGGATCAGGCAACGTTATTAATATAGCAAAATTTCTACGATAACGATAACAATAACGATAACGACGATACATATAAGACGACGACGATGCTATAACAATGATGATCATGATGATGAAGATGATGGACGAGAAGGAGAAAAATGAATAAGAATAAAAAAGTCCAACGAAAAAAGGAGGAGGAGGAGGAGGAAGAGGTGTAAAAAGAAGAAGATGACTATAACAAAAGAGAAAAAAAAAGAGAAGAAGAAGAAGATGACGAAGTGTAAAGAGAAGAAGAAGAAGGAGGAGGAGGAGAAGAACTTGGCAGGTCGCGTGAATGTAAATGACTTGTATGTGTAAATAACTTGTATATGAAGAATAATTGATTTAGAAAATGCATGAACATGCTGTTATTGAAGCTGTAGAATCTTATCCAGAAGCTTCTATTTTTGGGTTGGCTTTTGATTGGGTGTAAGTTTTGAACCAACTCCTATCTAATTGATGAAAATTTTAGCTAACCATTATATTGGCTCATGACTTGCTCCTATCCCCTTACTGAATCCACGAGGAAGAAAATCTTGGAGTTATCGTTCTAAAACTAGGTTGCAGAAGACTGATATGGTGAGACTCATAACTAATCTTGGTTACGGGGTTTAGTTTCTGCTCAAGCAGATAGCAATGTTCCATCTTTATTTAAAATAGCAACACCTCAACTTTCCCTTCTCCTCCTTTTCTTGTGTACATGATAAAACAACAAAACCTTATCCCACTAGGTGGAGCCGGTTTCTTGTGTACATAAATATAATGAAAATATAAAGACTGAATTAACGTCTTACATAAGAATATAAGACACCATCCAAACTAACAGCAAACTATTAGACATAATGAAGCATTTCAAAATTCAAAGCTTTGCTGGTCCCTTGGGGTGTTGTATGACTATGTAATTGTAGGCATCCAGGGTCAGAAAATCATCCAGTGTTGGAGCAGTGCACTGCCTTTTGAAGATCTTGCAAGCCTCCTTATACATTCCCTTCTTGAATTTATCTTTTCCCACCTCACTTTCAATCCTAGCCATCTCTTCCTCAACCACTCGGCTGAAGAGCTCCTTGCTCACTCTTACTCCGAGTCCATCCCCATCCAACTCCACTCCATACTTGATCCACTGCCATTTCTGCACCCTGCTAATCTTAGCAGTGGCAGCATCTTCCATGAGGTTGTAAAGAGGAACTGAACCAGATCCAGTGAGCCATGCCGCCACATACTGAATACCGACACGTGTATTCAAGCGGAGACCATCCATTGTACGTACACCTCTAGGTATTTGCAAGAGGTCTTCTTCAGTTATGCTTGCAGCATCATCGCGCTTCGCGTCCTTGATCTGATTAGGAGCATTGCCCATGTTGTTGTTAAAAACCTCCACGCAGGCTGGTATCAGACCGGGGTGTGCTGCCCATGTTCCGTCGTGCCCTGCCTTTACTTCTCTTAGTTTGTCCTTCCTTACCAGTTCCAGTGCTGCCTCATTAGCAGCTGGATCATCTCTAATTGGAATTTGAGCTGCCTGGTAAAGAATATAAACTTAAGAAACATTTTCAACAAAAAACCACCTTCATGTATGGCTTGCCTCAATTTGGTTTAAACAGTTTCAGCTAAATTTTCAATCTAGCCTTGTGATTGTTATCCTTAATGTTCAATTTGATACTAGTCAGTTAGCATCTAAATTATATAGTCCATATACCCTTCACTTAAAAGTTAGAACTACCACTAGAAATTAAGAATGCTGCATAGTAGTAAACTCTGGTCAGCTTCAAAATTTCATGTGAACTTAACATGTTATACTTTGATTTCAATGCCATCATCTTATTTTCCTGTCCAAGCAATGAAAACATGTTTGTTAAAGCCATATGCAATTTTGACATTAGAGAACTTATTCTTGTAGTGAACCAAATTCAGAGAATGGATATTGTCATTTCTATTTTTATTCCTTCATTTTTTCTACAAATTCATGCAAACATACAATGCAAAAGTATGTATGGAGTGACATTATAGAAAAAGAGTGACATTACCATTTTCTCCCAAATTTATCACATATACATACCATGCCTCCCATAGCATGCACGCCACGCCTATGACACGTCCGGATGAGAAGGTCAGAGTAGCTCTTCATGAAGTGCTGAGTCATGCCAACAAGAACCCTGTCCGGGAGCAGCCGATCCGGGTGAGCTTGGAAGGTCTTGACATAACTGAAAATGTAATCCCAACGGCCACAGTTGAGACCAACGGAGTGGTCCCTCAGCTCATGCAGAATTTCGTTCATTTGAAACACAGCAGGAAGTGTTTCAATCAGAACAGTGGCCCGTATGCTTCCCCTTTCTATGCCTGCCATCTTCTCTGCCCTCTCAAACACATTATTCCATATCTTAGCTTCCCTGTCAATCACAAATTACTTGTTTGATTGTATTCTATATAAACTTCTAAACATAAAATCTCTAGCTTTCAGCTAGAGCTAGCTTTGTTCTTTACCTTGAGTGCTCCATTTTTGGAAGATAGAAGAAAGGGCCAAAGCCTGCACCCTGAGTCTGGCGGAACGGTGCATGATTGTGGTAAAAGTAGAGGCCGAAATCAACAAGGCAACCGGTTGCTGGTTCACCATCAATGAAAATATGGGCCTCGAGTAGGTGCCAACCTCTTGGTCTGACAAAAAGCTTAGCTGTCTGATCGTTGAGCTTGTAAACCTTGTTCCTGGCTTTGTCGTTGAAGGTTATAGTCCCAGCCACTGCATCCTTCAAGTTCACTTGACCCCTCATAAGATTCTCCCAGCTTGGTGAGAGTGCATCTTCAAAATCAGCCTACAAATCGAAATTTTAACAAACAGCAACTTTTCATTGTTTTGGTTCCAAATCTGAAATGTTATTTGAACATCACCCCAACATAAACACAATCTCTTATGAGAAAGTCTAGGGACGAGCACATTTATTAAAATTTAATCATTATTTAATAAAAAAAAAAATAATTTTATATTATTATATAAATTTTCACACTATTAAAAATACTAATAATGATTAATTGATAATTACAAATCACAAAAGTTGTTAGTTTCTATCACTTCACATCTCTTATAAGATAGGAATATCTCCTCTTAATCATTATCCTGGCTCATCTTCATAACTCCTAAAATATCTAAAAATCAAGTGTACTGGTAAAAAAAAATTCTTTTTTGTAAGAGCATGCGTGGAGTGACGATTATACAATTTACGTATAGTATAGTGTTTTTTTTTTTTAAAAGGAAGTACTAAATAAATGTTTGATATATTGATTTTGGATCAAACTCCTCAAAGGGAGAGAATTAATAAAATAATAAAGTGAAATATTAATCAGTTTTAAATTAAGATAATAGAGTTTACATGATAAGAATTACAAATTCAATGATGATTATTGATTTATCTCTCATTTTATCATTTACTTAATTTCTTCACTAATTCATTCATTTTAGATATACAATATTGTTGACTTATCCATTATCTTTCAATGAATAGAATATAGACTCTACTGAAATCCAATCCAATAGTAAATAATGAATGAGTCGACACATTTTATTCCATGTAAAATGGATACCCCATCGTAAAACACTGCAAATGCGCATAAAGATGTGTTGGTAATTAGTACTAACCATAAAGACTTTAGCTCCAGAGTTGAGAGCATTGATAACCATCTTCCTCTCCACAGGTCCTGTGATCTCTACCTTCCTATCAGCCACAGCCGGTGGAACCGGTGCACACACCCACTCCCCTTCCCTTATGTACCTCGTCGCCGGATCGAACCCCGGCAGAGCCCCTTCATTGTACCTCCTCTTTGCCTCTTTTCTGCACTCCAGAGCATACCTTATATGGCTCCTGAACTCACGTTGCAACTCAGCAACAAACTTCAGAGCATCCTTTGTGAGGATTTTTGCAAACTCCTCATCATATCTTCCCCGAATGTCCACTTCTTCTGGAACATCATAGGACGGATCAATCTTTTTCACTCCTTGTTTGGGATATCCATAGGTTCCAGTATCCATCCCTTTCCTTTTTTTGTTTTATTAACCTTTGTTTCCCCTTCTACGTGCCTATAGTAATAGTATTGGTTCTTGTATGAAAATATGGAATGTGTCTTGAGGGGAAGGGCTAGTTAGAATTTATAGAGCCAATAGAGAAACGGGAGCAAGTTGGATAGGTAATGTTACGAAAACAATCAGAGTCATCGTACAAACCGATACAAAATAGGAAATGAATTATCTCAAATCTTTTAGTTCTACAAGACAAATGTCACCCACATCATCAATGGCGTAACCTATCACACTTCTCAATGAGGGCACAAAATTCAACAACACCACACTCTTATCCCATGATAGACTTCATCCCTTGAGCAAATATAGTCATGCAATCTCTTCAGATACCCCATGCTGATAATTAGCTTTGTACCAATATATATTTGAATGATTTATTTTTTATTTATTTATTTTAATAGAATGTGTTGTTTGTATTTGTATACATTTTTTTGTTTTTGATATTGAAATGGTAATGAAATTTTTTTAAAATGTAAATTATTGGAGTGTCATTTTTAAATATAGAACTGTATAATTAAAAAGGTAGAAATTGAATCGTCTGATTTGTTTGAAAAAATTGTGAAAAAATAGGAAAAGAAAAGATGCAAACTTTTATTGATTGTTGATAAATTTGAATTGAATTGAAGTGTAGTATTGTAAACTACGAAGGTAAAACTAAATATATATAAAGTATTGTCCTATGAAAGATAAAAGTAAAGATAAGATAAAAAGAGAAGATAACATAAAGATAATATAAGATAAAATAATAAAAACTAAAATTAGAACTGAATTTATGTATTCTGTTGGGCCGAATTTGTGGACCACAAGACTTCTTTATTGTTGTCATGGGCTAGTATAGAAGAGTAGTTTAATATTATTAAAAGTACAGAAATTTAGACTGTCTAATTTGATTGGTATAAGTACAAAAATTGGACCGTCTAATTTGTGTTAAAAAAATTTTGAAAATTGAGGTATAGAAATTAGACGGTCCGATTTGTATATTCCAAATTTTTTAATTTTTTAAACACAAATTAAACGGTCCAATTTGTATATTTTTTAAATGGTCTAATTTGTATATTTTTTACAATTTTAAAAATATTAAAAATTACTATATTAAGACATATTATTTATATTATTTTATATCTAAATTTTTTAGTCTATTTGTATATTTTATAAAAAAATATTTTTATTAATATTTGATTTAATGAATTTGATAAATAAGGCGATTATTATTTTTTAATATTTGATTTAATGGTGAAAATAATATTTAAGTAATGAATAAAAATTATACCAAAATTTGACAGAATGAATATCAACCTGATGTATATCAAAATTTGTGTCTTCTAAAAGCATTACTATTTCCTATATTTATGTAGGAGTAATATTATGTATTTAAATTTTTTTTATGAACTAAATTTAACTAAATTAAATACTAAGTTTTGAAATAATATTAATCATAATTAAATTTTATTATATTAAATTAATTTAATTAAATTTAATAAATAAAAAGATTTAGGTATATAGTATTATTTTGTACGAGTATTTGTTTAAAAAAAATAGAAAGCTATAAACTTTATTAGAATATAGTCGTTAGAATAATATGAAATATTCATTGATTATTTGACAATTTATTTATCCAATAATCAGCAACAAGTTCTATTAGTAGTATTTTTAAAAAAAATACTAAAGACTAATATTTTAATAAAAAATAAAAATTAACTAAATATTATCTCAATGCAATATAAATTTAAAAAAATATTAATCACTTAATTTGTTCGTTGTTTTGTAGAAATTAAATCTTTTTAATTTTTTTATTTGAGAAGATAAAATATGATTATTTTATAAATTTTTATCTAAATAAAATAAATTAATTATTTACTCAAATAATCGATTATATAATTTTACTGTTTTAAATATTAGTTATAAGTTCGCTGGCACAAAAAATAAAAACAGAATTTATAATGTTTGCGTTGGTGCTAACAATAAAAATAGCGCATAATTCTCTTTCAAATTTTGCTGTTGTTGTCCGGGAAAACAGTATATAAATTCCGCTTTCCTTGATAATAATATAATATATACACACTCGTAATAAAATTAATAAGTCTAATTTTAAGAAAATAAATTAAAAAAACTAAATAAATGTATACTAAATAACTTTTATTAATTTATTTTTCATTCCACTAATTTAAATAAGTAAATTTTAAATTTAAATCGGTATCATCTTTTACAACTAAAAATTAAAGCTAACATACATTAAGTGTATATCTATACTAATTTAAACAAACTTATCCCTTAATCTAAATAAATACATGTTAAATTTAAATCTTAATCATCTTGACCGCTAAAAATTAATACTAACATCCATAAACAATGCAAGTTTATATTTATACTAACTTAAACAAAAATAAATATAAAAAATTAATTTTCATAATTAAGAAAATAAAAAAATTATAAACTATCAACCTGGCAACATGCTTACTTAGATAATCCACAATGTATATGTCCATGTCGTTATTTAGTCTATTAATAATTTAATATTATTATTATGCGACATTTTTTTTATTACTCTTCTTCTCCTCTCTTTCATATCTCTTCGGCTGCTCTACTCTCCCTCTCACTCAGCGGCGGAACTTTGTGTAAGTAAAAGGAGTCATGACCCTCCAAAATTTTTGTAAATTTATTAATAATTTTATTTAAAAAAATAAAATTAGTTTATTTAATTAAATTAATATACTTTTAATTTATGTATTTGAGTTTTATGTCTATTTTTATTATTTTTTTAAATTTTTTATTTTCTCTATTTAATATAATAAATGACATATTTTTAAATCAATAACAAATAACATATTTTTAAATTAATTTTATAAATTAAATATTATTATAAAATTAACACTAAATTATATTTAATTTTTCATATGGTTTTATGTATTTTTTATTATTAAAATAATAAAAATTATAATATAAATGATAGTAATATCAGTTATTAATAAAAACTTATTATTTTATTTTTAAATCAATTTTACAAATTTAATGCATTATAGTATAACATTGTTTACATTAATAAATTTTGATATTTTTATTTTATTAAAAATTTAAGACTTTGTTTTGTTGTATTATATTATTTAATTTGTAATAAAAATAATAATAAAAATAAGTCATCTTAAAATTTTTGAGAGATAAATATTATCAAAAATAAAATTAATTTTTTAAAATATTAAAAAATAATTTATAAATTATAATTAATTTTATATAATTTAAATAAAAAATTAATTTTAAAAAATTCTATTTTTAGATAAAATATTAATTTTTTAAATAAAAATTTATGTGCAAAAACTAATTTTTTTTATGTACAAACTGATTTTTTTAAATTAATTTTTTATTTAAAATTAAATTGACTTATTAACCTAAACAAATTTTTTTATTAATCAAAGATCAAAATTATTTTTTGTTAATTTTAATTATATATAATTTTACATGTTAATAATAAATTTTAAAATAAAATAATTATATTTATAAATTTTATTTTAATATAAATATTATTATATAATTTTTTATTAAAATTTTTTGCTCTTTCAAATTTTTTTTCAAGCTCCGGCGACTATTCTCACTCAAATAAAAAATTTGGCAAACGAAGTATTTTGGAAAATACTTACAAAGGTCGCACTATTTATAGTCGCTATCGTCCCTTTTTAGTTTTTAGTAAAAGCACGCAAGAACTTGATCACATCGTCTGCTAGTGTTAGCAGTCAGGGACGGTTCTATTTGTGGGGGAAAGTACAATTTGAAATTTTCTTCAGTAATACATTATGATAATATTTATTTGTTTTTATTAAATTAATAAATTTAATTCTATAATAATTTTTTATTTAATTTTATTTTAATATTTAATAGTGAGAGAATTTCATATTAAATATATATTATAATAATTAATTTTTAAATTTGAATGAAATTAATATTTTTTATTAAAAATTAATTCAAAAAATATTATTTATTTATCGGTATTTTTTTAAATTAGCTTTAGTTGTTTTTATAATATACATTAATTAAAAGAATTCTTTAACTATAAATATTATTAAAAATGAATTATATGTGAGACAAATTTTTAAATAATTATTTAATAATATTTCAATTGTATTACTAAAAAATATTTAATTTTTTAAAATATAAAATTTAAAATTTAAATTTTAAATTATATATTATTATTTAAATTATTATTTTACTGTTTTAATTTATTAATTAAATATTTTAAACATTAATCATATTTTATAATAATCAAATATAATTATAACAACTATATTATATATACACAAAAAATTACTTGTATAAAATATAAAATATAAAATATATATTAAAAATATATTAATATATAATAAATAATTTAATAATTAATTATATATATATATAATATTTTTATTATAAAATTGTTAACATACTATACATATTTTATTGTCACTAACAAAATTTTTTGGATTTATCAACTGTTAGTACTCATCCACTGAGAAGCTGAAGAATTGGAACACAATGATTTTTTATTTCGCAATTAACAGAGCAAGTTAATCTTATATGGATTCTATTTAAGTTTGAACTATATATATCTACTACTTGTATAATTGCCGTGGCTCATGAAGCCAGGTGTCGCCCTCATGTTATTTTGAAATAAAATAATGAAGAATAGATTGTTAAAGGTAAAGGTTATTCTATTCTCTCTGTTTCTGCGTTGCTCCTTCTCTCTCCCTTCTAAGCTTCTCACTCTCTGTCTCTCCTCCTTCCTTCATCGTGTCAGTGTATCAATTTCTCTATGGATCTCATTCTTCCCGGTAAAAGCCAGCAGAACCCGCTGTTTCAAACCCTAAACCCTGCCCCCTTTTCCATTTTCACTCTCAGGCATAGAACACATCAAAAGCCAAAACCCAACCCGCAAAATTCTAGGGTTTGTGTTTGCGGTTCCATAATGTCTCAGAACGGGAAGCTCATCCCAATCTCGACCAGCACAGCACCAAGCTCCTCAACCTCACTGATCTTCAGCGCATCGATCCCTTCGTCGAGGAAATCCTCATCACCGCTGCACACGTCACCTTCTACGAGTTCAACATCGACCTCTCCCAATGGGTTCGTTCCTTTATAATCTCCTTCGTTTCATCTATTCCATTCTCTATCTCTCTCTCTCTAACGCTTTCTCTCTCTTCTTTCTGCGATTACCGTTTGCAGAGCCGCAAGGACGTCGAGGGATCCCTCTTCGTTGTCAAAAGGTCTACTTTTTGTTCCTTTTCCTTCATCATATCGCAACAATTCATGAATTCCACGATCCGATTGCTTTTTGTTTGATTTTCTCTGATTTAAACAAACGAAATGAACGAAATTCAGTTTTCATTCCATTCATATTTGATGTGCACACAGAAATAAAAAGCATAGCTTGGATCTACTAAGTCATCAAGAACAGATGAAAAGATTCGGACATCACCTTAAACTATTGTTCAGTGATAAGAAACCATCACAATCTCAGACAAAACAACTCTGCAGAGGTTTCTGTCAGGTAAACACTGATAAGATTTGTTCATTCTTAATGGTTTCAATATTATATATGTTGTTGGGTTTTTGTTTCAGGGGACTAAGGTTGTTTCTCCAAACCAAGATGATTTTGCTATGATTTCACCAAGAATTAAACTCAGATGGGAGGCACCTGGCTTATCTTGAGGGGGGTTTCTAAGGATGTGGCAAAGTACAAGATCATTATTGTCCATGGTTTTGGAAGCTCCAAAGAGATGAACTTTCTCGCACCTCAAGTACAATTACTCATTCCCTTTCAACTTAAACAGAATAGTAGTACTATACAATTACGATATTCATATGCTGAATAAGGTTACTCAACGTGTATATATACATATATACAGGAACTAATAGATGAACTAGGCATATATCTGCTGATCAGTTAGAGTTAGGACCACAGTTCTATGTCATTGGAGTCTCAATGGGTTCATATGCTACATGGAGTTGCCTTCAGTACTTACGCCACCGGTACAGAATTACAACCTTCCATATGGATATATAGATTGCAAGACAAAATAGTCTATTAGGATTTGTTTGATAAGAGTGAAATTGATAAGAGATTAATTGAGTATCCAGCTAGATTTTGATCTGAGATTGCATCGCAGTTAGGGAAACAGAAATGAGTTCAGAACGTCTACAAGAAAATTAAGTTAAATAATTTTTCTTCTTGCTTATATTTATATAAATTAGATTTATAAATAATTTTTCTTATTGCTTATATTTTTCTTCGAATTTGTGTGCTCAGGTGAGAGAGTTAAGCATAGAATTCGCTCGAGTTGGCGGAGTGGAGATTCCGAACAACAAGAGAATTGAGTTCTCGCTACAGTACATCCATGGAATCGGAAGGAGCAGAGATCGCAAGATTCTCTGCGATATAAGCATGGACAACAAGGTTACTAAGGATCTCAGCGAAGAGGATCTCATCACTCTGAGATGAAGTCTCCAAATACGTCATTGAAAGCGATTTGGTTAGTTTCTTTTCGCTTAAACCATTCAATTAATTAAGAAGAAAGTTTAATTTATTGATGTGTTTATTGATTTTCTCAGAGGAGGTTTAATGTGCTGAATATATGGAGATTGAAGGCAAACGAAATATCAGTAGTAGGAGTATATATGCTTTTACATTTCCTATTTCCTCTTATATATGCTTTCTGTGGGTAACAAACTCTGCTTTATGCTTAATTAAATTTGATTAGCTTTCACATTCCTAATTAAGATAGTATTTTGTTGAACCAGATTGGGGTTGGGTGCTTATTAGAGAAGCTAATAAGGCTAATAATTTGAATTTCCTCATATAGAGCTGAAGCTTGCCGGACTTATTTTTCTTCTTGCTTATATTTATATAAATTATATTTAATTTGTTCTTTTTTTTGTGGTTTAGTAATGTTTTTTTTTTTTGAGATGATGCATATTTTAGAAGGAGTGAAATGAGAAGAACCGGTTGATTGTAGAAAGAGAAAAAGCTTTTAGCTTTTTTTGAAGTTAAAGATTGGTTTCTGATATATATTTAGTGGTTCTAATATTTTATATGCTAAAGTTTTTGCTTCTTTTATGGGTTGTTATGTTAATATAATACATTGGAACGAGGAGTTGTGTTGAGACAATTTTGCTTCTTTTGGTTTTAATTTCTATTTATCTCTTCTATTTAGCAGCAGAGAAAGAAGAAGAACAACTCAAGCATGGCACAAACGCTAGCGATGCCTATAGCTCCCTCTCTCGCCCTAATCTCAAACTCCAGACCTCTTTCCAGAGCTTTCTATTTCCCTGTTCTCAACCCTCCCAAGGTAACATAAAACAAACTCTACCTTACATTTCTGAAATTTGTTTGTTTACTTTCGAATTTTTGTGCTCAGGTGAGAGAGTTAAGCATAGAGTGCGCTCGAGTTGGCAGAGTGGAGATTCTGAACAACAAGAGAATTGAGTTCTCGCTACAGTACATCCATGGAATCAGAAGGAGCAGAGCTCGCAAGATTCTCTGCGATATAAGCATGGACAACAAGGTCACTAAGGATCTCAGCGAAGAGGATCTCATCACTCTTAGAGATGAAGTCTCCAAATACGTCATTGAAGGCGATTTGGTTAGTTTCCTTTCGCTTAAACCATTCAATTAATTAAGAAGAAAGTTTAATTTATTGATGTGTTTATTGATTTTCTCAGAGGAGGTTTAATGCGCTGAATATAAGGAGATTGAAGGAGATTCAATGTTACAGAGGATAGGTAGATAGGTAAGTTTGCTGAAGAAGGCAAACGAAATATCAGTGCTATGTGTTGCCGAAGTCGCACTCATCATCTTCTCTACCAAAGGCAGGCTCTTCGAATATTCCAGCGATCCCTGGTTCGTACCTCTTCATTCTCCCTCTCTCTGACCCAATATCACCTTTACTTAATTTCACTGCTCATAACTATACATAATATGGATCTTGATTAATTAGTGAAATTTTAATTTCTGTGTGGAAATTACTTAATTCAGAACGCCACCGATTATGTGTTTTCATCTGTTTCACATTAAGAGTACTGTCCACATGCAGTAGTAGGAGTATATATGCTTTTACATTTCCTATTTCCTCTTATATATATGCTTTCTGTGTGTAACAAACTCTGCTTTATGCTTAATTAAATTCTATTAGCTTTCATATTCCTAATTAAGATAGTATTTTGTTGAACCAGATTGGGGTTGGGTGCTTATTAGAGAAGCTAATAAGGCTAATAATTTGAATTTCCTCATATAAAGCTGAAGCTTGCCGGACTTATTTTTCTTCTTGCTTATATTTATATAAATTATATTTAATTTGTTCTTTTTTTGTGGTTTAGTAATGTTTTTTTTTTTTGAGATAATGCATATTTTAGAATAAGTGAAATGAGAAGAACCGGTTGATTGTAGAAAGAGAAAAAGCTTTTAGCTTTTTTGAAGTTAAAGATTGGTTTCTGATATATATTTAGTGGCTCTAATATTTTATATGCTAAAGTTTTTGCTTCTTTTATGGGTTGTTATGTTAATATAATACATTGGAATGAGGAGTTGTGTTGAGACAATTTTGCTTTTTTGGTTTTAATTTCTATTTATCTCTTACTTCTATTTAGCAGCAGAGAAAGAAGAAGAACAACTCGAGCATGGCACAAACGCTAGCGATGCCTATAGCTCCCTCTCTCGCCCTAATCTCAAACCCTAGACCTCTTTCCAGAGCCGTCTATTTCCCTGTTCTCAACCCTCCCAAGGTAACATAAAACAAACTCTACCTTACATTTCTGAAATTTGTTTGTTTACTTTTGAGTTTGTGTGCTCAGGTGAGAGAGTTAAGCATAGAGTGAGCTCGAGTTGGCGGAGTGGAGATTCCGAACAACAAGAAAATTGAGTTCTCTCTACAGTACATCCATGGAATCGGAAGGAGCAGAGCTCGCAAGATTCTCTGCGATATAAGCATGGACAACAAGGTCACTAAGGATCTCAGCGAAGAGGATCTCATCACTCTTAGAGATGAAGTCTCCAAATACGTCATTGAAGGCGATTTGGTTAGAGTATTTTTATAGAATACGGATTGAATCAAGATGAAGAAGCAAGAACAGAGTTGAGAGCAGTAGATGCGTGGATACTGACTGACAAGCCTTACTCTCATCAATCCATTCATTCGGTAAGCTTCAATCTCCATTCCCAGTTCTTCCCCATCTTGGATCTCTTTTTGACTATGATATCTTGGTGTTTCAGGTTTCTTTCTTTTCCTAACCCTTATTGATATAGCTACATGTGCGATTAGGGTTCATGGAAAAGGATGCTGGGAACAAATTTTTTTTGGTCTGATTTGTCAGATTCATTTAAAGATCGGTGGTAGTTCTCAAGAGGAAATCAGCCTAGGCTTCATGTCACTCTGCCGCTCTCTTATCTTGGGAAACAACAAGTTAGGTGGGAATTTTTACGGCGGCCCTGTCCTTTCTCTGTCCCCTTCCATCATGTGACGTGTTTCACTGTTCAGTCCGAATTTCCTGTGATGTAGGTATGTAGTGGTTATGACTTATTTCAGATTCTTTGATATTTGTTTACTTTGATACTCAAGTTTCCTTTCAATTAACAAGATTTGTTTTTGTCCCTGTTTGGGCGTTCTTTTCTGATTCTATTTTGAAAATTGGATTTTTTGTTTCGATATAAGATGTTGTGTTCCAGTAACAGTAATTGTTTTTGGTCCTGTTTATCCGTTCCCTTCTGATTTCCTTCTGAAAATTGGGTGGTTTTGTTTGTATTGCTGCTTGTGTGATAGATGAAACAAATGAACTATGCTTAGTGTCAACTGATTCAAAAAAGCTCCTCTCTAATCTCACCCCTGGAAGGAATGTTAGAAGATAACACTTAGAATCATCGGAATGAGGAGTTTAATTGATCATAGGGAGGAGAATGAAGAACATGCTTTTCTTCGGCTTCTAATAATGGATAAAGAAGTTAGTTATTATAGCTATTTTGATAGTTTTGTTGAATAAGTTTATAGGTGTGTAAAAATAAGTCAGTGTATTTATAGGATGCAATTGTATTCACTGGTTTATTGTTTTTTTTTCTGGTTTTCTGATTTTTATGGTATTTTATCTTCTTGATCATTTACTTTCTAAATACATATTTTGTTTTTCTCTTTTATTTATTCCTTTTTTCCTTGTCTGAATCTTTTTTTCCTTCTGTTTTCTTGGGTGTTGAACTAAAACCCGTGTCTATTTAAGTGGTGAAGAATTTAGTGGTTGGTGTTCATATCCATTGTTTTCTTTTGCATTGTTAGTGTCTAGAGAAAATGAGCTATTTGGGTGTAGGTGTTAGTCTTGGAACAGCTCCAATGTACCATAGCACAAACCTGAAATTGTTGGATAAGAGGATCAAGATAGCTGAGTTGGTGTTAAGGTTTATGATTCTTGGTCTTGGAGTTGTTGCAGCTGTTCTTATGGAACTGATTCACAAGTGAAGGTGTTTTTCTCCTTTGAGAAGGAAGCTAAATTCACTGATGTTAAGGCTTTGGTGTAAGTATCTATTTATCTATGTTCTATGTTAATTTCTAGCAATAAAAGTGTTGCATGTTTTGTTGTCCAAATTCATTAGTTTTTGATGGATTAAAAAACTTTGCAGATTCTTGGTAGTTGCTAATGGTTTGGCTGCTGGATACTCTTTGATTCAAGGACTCCGTTGTGTTGTGAGTTTGGTTAGGGGAAAAGTGTTCTCTTCAACAAGCCCCTTAGCTTGGGCCATTTTCTCTGCTGATCAGGTACCCTTCTATATTTGAAAGATCACATCGTACTTTTTTTTGTTGTCTTATACATTGTGGTCAAAACACAAGATTATCAAGATTCATCAACATCTTGCTTTTTTCTCAAGCATTTTGTTGCCATATTGATTAATATCATTTATTTTTGTTATAAATTCATGCAAAGACATAATAAAAAAGTAATTTGTCATTATGTCCATAGTGATATAACCTGAGTGGCAATATATATTTTTTTCTGGTTTTCTTATTTTATGGTATTTTATCTTCTTGATTATTTACTTCTAAATACATATTTTGTTTCTCTCTTTTATTTATTTCTTTTTTCCTTGTCTGAATCTTTTTTTCCTTCTGTTTACTTGGGTGTTGAACACTATAATTAATAAGTGTTGTTGTTCTGTCTTTTTTTTCACCATTTGCTTCAGATTGGAGCTATTTATCTCTTATATTTCTAACTGTTGTATTATGCCTTTTTATGATTTCAATTTCGAAAAACTATTGTGTTAAAACAGTGGAAAATTCTTTAAACCCTAAAGAATTGTGTTATTTCGATCTGTTTTGCTTTCCCTAGTTGAAGTGCGAAAAATTGTGTCTTGATTTCGTCCTGGATTGTTGCAAGTTGCTATTCCTTCCCTTTTTTATGATGGGTTTTCTCTATTTTGTGTTTCAGAGAGCCTTGACTTCTAATATTTTTTCTACCTTCCATTCTGTACGGAGTACTCTTATAAATTAATTACTTCAATTGTATCTACTATATCATGATTGATCTTAATTACTTTCTTTTCTCTTGCTCAGGAAGCATAATTTCTGCCTTCCTGTTGTTGCCCCCAGTGTAAGTTTGATATATTTCGCCTTCATTCTTAACTATCCCTTTTTATGAGGCCATATTTTTGTCATTTTTTATCTGTATCTGATCTTCCTAGAGTAAAAAGGAAACAAGTGCCTTAATTAGGATGATGCAAAACACTTAATTCATTAGTATTGCTTGTGCTGTTCTATCATTGGGTTTTAAGGTTTAACGGGTTTCATTGATATTTAATTTGATTGTATGGTAATTAGCTAATTTTAGGTACTTAATTACTTTGGTTAGATAAAGATAACTCTTTATTTACTTCACTTCCTAATTGATTAATTTTTATTTGGAGATTAAAGAAATATACCTGTGTTGTACATAGATGCATACTTCTTTTAGGTTTGTTAGTTAAAACCTGGCTAATTTTT
This sequence comes from Arachis stenosperma, assembly GCF_014773155.1. Classification (NCBI taxonomy): domain Eukaryota; kingdom Viridiplantae; phylum Streptophyta; class Magnoliopsida; order Fabales; family Fabaceae; genus Arachis; species Arachis stenosperma. The sequence continues at coordinate 16,022,161 of NC_080386.1, read as the reverse complement.
TGGTTCTAGCAACAATTGGAACAGAAGCATGTGAAAAAAAACACAAATGAAAGTGAGACACATAATAAGATCTATATACAATCCATATAAAAACACTTCAAATGCTCTCTGAATATCCTAGAAATTGTAGGCATCAGATTGGATTTGGTTTTCTAATATGTAATTCATAGTAGCTTTGAATAATTTTGATTCTTTTTCTGAACTCTGTCTTCATGAAGAGAGATTCTTTTTCGATTTTCTGTTAGGTTCTTCGTTTTCAGTATGCAGTGATTTTATTAGAGTTTGCAATTGTGTTCCTGATTTCCCATTGGGGTTTGCGTGTTTTAAATATGAGTTTTGTAATTTTCCGTTGATTTTAATACTCAATTTTCTATAATGTACACTGAACTATTGAGCTATTAATACTCATACACACTTGATTTAGGGTAGGATTTAGGGAGGGAGATGATTTGTGGGAGTGATTGCTGATTGGAATATGGGTCAAATTGAAAAGCTAGATTTGTGGTCATGGAGATGTCTTTTTGCTTTCATTATGGCAATTGTGAGGTGATCCAATAGCTTCGACAGGTTAGTAGGCATTAGATTTATTTAAGT